>NC_141044.1:7900000-8120000 GCF_052040795.2 Danio rerio
TTATTTAAGGAAAATGAGAGTAAACAATTAAAATTACAATAAAAATACACTAACCTATCCAGTTACCATTAAAAAAAGGCAGAAACAACAACAATAAGGTCACATAAGGGTTAAATATATCATCATCTATTCATATTTAATTAATGTAAGTTAATGGTAATTAAGTTGTTTATTGTTTTGTTCATGTTAACTGCATTAATTGGTGTTAACAAGAAAGAATAATGCATTAGTAAATATTGAACTATAATAAATGCTGTAAAAGTACTGTGCATTATTAGTTCATATTTGTAAATACATTAACAAAAGAAACCTTGTAGTAAAGTGTGACAGAATAAACTATAAAGTCACATACCTGTGCAACAGTGTGTCTTGTGCAAAGCATTGAGCTTTAGCATTGAGTGTTAATCCATCTCTGTGTTTCTCTGTCATTTCTGTTCAGCAGGTCTGTTCAGCCATCATGCCTTTCTTATACACTGCTGTCTTTCTAATATTCAGCTCGTCATCAGCAACATGAACATTTGTTTATGATTCGATGATTAGTTTCTCTCGTTCTTGGAAAGACGCTGCTTCATCAATCCAGCTTTAATCTGCTTAATCTCTTTCTGCTCCTCCTCCACTCTTGTGTTCCTGCCTGTATCAGTTACAAATCCATATGCAAGTATTGAAATTTTCTCCAAGAACAAAAAAATCAAGCAAAAAGTTTAAAATGACTGATATGAGCAGCATATGGCTGGAAAAATTACGTCTGAGGTGATTGGCTGTAGTTATAGTAACAAATAATCTGATTGGCTGTTGTGCTTGTAGTAAAGACATCAACAGGAGGTCAATGGAGAAAATCAGATTAGGATGAAAGGACTTTAGTGTGTGTGTGTGTGTGTGTGTGTGTGTGTGTGTGTGTGTGTGTGTGTGTGTGTGTGTGTGTGTGTATATGCGCGTGTGTGTGCGTTTATGCATGCATACAGTGCATCTGAAAAGTATTCATAGAGCTACATTTTTTTATGTGGAACAATCATAGGGAAAAGCTGATTTGACAGTTGTCCAAAAGACGACCACTTACACCTTGCACAAATTGGGCAAGACCCAAAAGGTCTTTGCAAAAGTGGCTGGCTGTTCAGCATAGGCTATTAATAGTTTGTTAAGGGTAAGAAAAGATGTACAAGTGTACAAGCAAAAGGCATAACCACACCTTGGAGAGAATTGTGAAAAACCCATTGAAAAAATGTGAGTGAGATTCACAAAGAGTGGACTGCAGCTGGAGTCAGTGCTACAAAAACCAATATGCGCAGACGTATGCAAGACATTGGTTTCAGCTGCCACATTCCTTGTGTCAAGCCACTCTTGAACAACAGACAGCATCAGAAGCATGAGACTGGACTGTTGCTGAGTGCTTCAAAGTTCTGTTCTCTGATAAAAGTAAATTTTGCAATTTCTTTTGGAAATCAGTCTGGGAAAGAAAGAAAAGGCACACAATCTACTTTTCTTAATGTCTAGTGTAAAGTTTCCACAGTCTGTGATGATTCAGGGTGCCATGTCATCTGCTGGTGTTGCTCCTCATTGTTGTCTGAGTTCTAAGGTCAATGCAGCCGTGTACAGGGATGTTGTACTTCATGTTTCCTAATGCTGACCAACTTTTTGGAGATGCAGATTTCATTTTCCAACAGGACTTGGCACCAGCACACAGTGTCAAAGCTACCAGTACTGATTTAAGGTCAACGGTATCCCTGATCTTACTTGGCCAACAAACTCGCCTGACCTTAACCCCATAGATAATCTATAGGGTATTGTACACAGGAAGATGTGATATGACATCCCTATCAATAAAGAAGAACTGAAGGCCACTATCAGAGAAACCTGAGCTCTCATAACACCTGTGCCGTGCCACAGACTGATCAACTCCATCCCACGCCACATTGTTGGAGTAATTCAAGCAAAAGTATTGAGTGCTGCGCTGTGTCATACTTTTCAGTTGGCCAAGATTTCTGTGTGTGCATAAATGGGTTTCTGATGAGGCATGGCTTTGGACTGTGATTATCTAAAGGAACAACTGCTAGCCCTGAAATTTACTTTACCTCTAATATTTTTATGTTTTTCAGTGGTGCTCTTGTTGTTTTGTTTCTCCATTTTGTTTCTGACTGTAAAACTAACAACAACCTGGTTCAGCACTGACATCTTGTGGACAAGCTAAGTAGTGCAAAAACTATTCACAGACACATGTGAGGTGCTTGTACGTTATTAGCTATTTAAAAAAATTAGGTTGTACATGTACAATTAGCAGGTTTAGCAATAACTACAAGTCACATTTATACAATTTATACAATTATACAATACGATTTATACAATAACCAGTTTGACTTTTCACTTAAAAAATAGCAAAAGAAAATAAGCACCAAAATTTAATAGATAATAATATATACTGACTCCATATCGGCAACAGGATTTTGGTTTCCAACAAGTCATTAATCGACTGAATTTCGGTGGCCAGGGTCTATAGTGTAACGATGTAAACATATCCGTCAATGTCTTACTTTGGAGGCTGTTTATATGTAAATATACAAAAACTTGTGACGCCACATTTCGTTTCCAAACAAAAATATTTTGTTTGTTGGTTTTTTTAGGCCTATATTGAGCAGTGTTTACTTATGTGTGTTCGCTTACACTATTAAATTCACAGGATACCTTAATACGTTATAAGTCAAAAGATAAAGGCACATGTTTTTAATATCTAAAAAAATGTATTATAGTAATATTAATAATAATAGCATTGTAATCAATATCAACAATATTAATAATAGTATTAATAATTCTAGTGCATGTTTTAAAAAAAATGTAATTTTTTTTAAGCGTGGATAATTGTTTTGTTTTTAATATCTCTTCAAAGAAAAAGTGATTTGTGTACTCCTTTATTTTTGTAAACAAAGAAACGAGACACCAATTTGTACTCCATATTCGTGGAAAGTTCTGGTTGACAAAACAAATGCAGTGCTGATGATGATAGCAGCTCAGATGAAGCGGACAAGACAGGTTTGGATTGTAAGTGGAAGAACCCGTTTAGAAAAATGCAATATTTGAAAAATAAATGTGTCTGAATTCATGCAAAATGCTTGGGGTTATATTAATAGCAGAAACATATAGAGCATATATATGTCACATTTGAAAATAAGGTTTACTAACAAGGTTAATAATAACAATACTTTGATTAATTCGACTTAGTCTCTATTTCAGAGGTCGCCTTTTTAAAATAAATCGCTAACTATATAAACTAATCCGGCATATGTTTTACACAGCGGTTCTAGCTGCAACCCAGTACTGGGAAACACCCATGCACTCTCTCATTCACACATGCACTCATATAAGGCCAGTTTATTCAATTCACCTATAGCACATGTCTGCATGAACCTTGAGAACCCGAAGGAAACCCCCATAAACACAAGGAGACCATGCAAACTCCACACAGAAATGCCAACTGACCCAGCCGGGACTCGAACCAGTGACCTTCATGCATGTGAGGCCACCGTGCCGCACTGAACAGGACAGCATTTATGAATCACTTTAACAATACATTATCCAAATTCATGCTTATCAACATTAGTTAATGAACTTTGAGTGAACTAACAAGGAACAACTTTATTTTTGATGAACTAACATTAACAAACATGAATAAATACTGTAATGAATGTATTGTTTATTGTTGGTTCATTTTTTAGTAAATACATTAACTAACATTAGCTAATTTAACTTTATTGTGAAGTGTTACTGAAATATAAGAAATCATTGTTAAAATGTCTTATCAGTGTCAGGGTTTTGTTTATGACTGTAATTGTATAATTATAAAGATTATAATATAACTTGCATCCAGCCACGTATCACTTTATACAGTTACCTATTACTTTCACATTCACAGTTTAGGAAACAAAATTCAGTGGCATCTAAAACAACTAAAACATGACAGAAAAAAAGAGAGTGTAAACAGTTTAAGTGCTGATGGTGCTACTTGTGCCTTGGCAGATAATTAAAAGTAAACTAAACCCTCCACAGTTCATTTCCTCCTGTACACTCACCGGCCACTTTATTAGGTACACATTACTAGTACTGGGTTGGACTCCCTTTTGACTTCAGAACTGCCTTAATTCTTTGTGGCATAGATTCAACAAGGTACTGGAAATGTTCCTCAGAGGTTTTGTTTTGTATTGACATGATAGCATCACACTGTTGCTGCAGATTTGTTGGATTTTATACATGATGTGAATCTCCTGTTCCACTACATCCCAAACATGCTCTATTGGATTGAAATGGTGACTGTGGAGGCCATTTGAGTACAGTGAACTGATGACATGGTCAGCAACAATACTCAGGTAGGCTGTGGTTTTGACACAATGCTCAATTGGTACTAATGGGCTCAGTTTGTGCCAAGAAAATATCTCCCACACCATTACACCACCACTACAAGCAGCCAGAACTGTTGATAGAAGGCAGGATGGATTAAAGCTTATATGTTGTTGATGCCAAATTCTGACCCTTCAGAAATCGAGACTCATTAGTCTAGGCAACCAATCTTCTGTTGTCCACTTTTGGTGAACCTGTGGGAATTGTAGCCCACAGAACTGCTGCTCACTGAATTTTTTCTCTATTTTGGAGCATTCTCTGTAAACCCAAGAAATGGCTGTTTGTGAAAATCCCAGTAGATCAGCAGTTTCTGTAATACTCAGACCAGCCCGTCTGGCACCAACAACCATGTCACGTTTAAAATCACCTCTCTTGCCCATTGTGATGCTCGGTTTGAACTACAGCAGATCGCCTTCTCCAGTGGTTCTCAAAGTGGGGGTCGGGACCCCCCGAGGAGTCACGGGACAATGAAGGGGGGTCGCCTGGTGATTTCCAAAAATCGTTTCATTTTTAATAAACTATTAGAATTACCATATTTTATTCATAACCTACTGAAAAGAAAAAAATATGTTTATGGTTACTTTATATGGTAACACTTAACAATAAGGTTCATTAGTTAATGCATTTACTAACATGAACTAATCATGAACAACACATGTACAGCATTTATTAATCATTATTGAACATTTACTAATGAATTATTAACATCCAAGTCCATGCTTGTTAACATTAGTTAATGCACCATGAGTTAACATGAACTAACAATGAACAACTGTATTTTCATTAACTAACGTTTATTAACATGAATAAATACTGTAGTAAATGTATTGTTCATTGTTTGTTCATGTAAGTAAATGCATTAATTAACATTAACTAATGAACCTTACTGTAAAGTGTGACCCTTTATACTATATAGTTACTAAAGTAGCGTATAGTTACTAGTTCTATTGGATTGCGACCTCTGAAGTTACTACATAATATTAAAGACTGCAGCAGATTGGTTTTATGGCACCAGGTTAAACTTTCTGGCCCATTTACAGCACTCACATACATAATTTTTTTTTTTTTTTTTTTACGAAGAATAGAATTGGGTCTATTGGAGTGTGCGCCCCAATACATGCAAGGTTTCTGTATTTATAACTACCTCAGAGAATACTGGGGGTCGCGAGTCACTGCCATTTTGGGGGTTGTGGGCTAAAAGTTTGGGAACCCCTGGCCTTGACCATGTCTACATGCCTAAATGCATTAAGTTGCTGCCATGTGATTGGCTGAATAGAAATTAGCGTTAACAAGCAGTTGGACAGGTGTACCTAATAAAGTGGCCGGTAAGAGCATTTACATTCATTGTCATTCATATAAAAGACTGAAAAAGAAAACAACACATTTTTATTCTTGCTGAGAAACGATCTTTGTGCTCTTCCCAAAACTTCCATAACATGATGACCACAATCAGGTATTAGAGATATCGAGACACACCCAACTCGGCTATTTATATAAAGTCTGTATTATTATCTGTTATAACCACAATAAAGGCACTAATAAAAGAGTTGTTTGTCAGAGTTCAATCTTTGAAAAGGACTCTTGATGCTTTTGTTAATTCGTAGACCCATTAGTTGTACACCATTAAAGCAAAAAAATAAAACATTCAGACAAAATGATCACAAGTCAGCTTTTAAAATGCATTTATTTTGGGTCACTTCTGCAAGTAAGGACGTCCCAAAACAAGAGAGATAATATGAAAGAGGCTGTCCTGAATAAAGTATTGAGGGATGAGAGGGGCATTTAAAACAAGAAAAAGAAGCAAGGTATGGTTATAGGAAACAATAAAAGGGAGGAGTTTGAAAATAAGGAAGAACTTTGCTTCAAGGCAGGACAAAGGTTGATGTACATTGCCTTCCCGTCATGGGAGAAAGGAGAATTGGCAATAAAGCAGGTCATCATCAGTCAGAGGAAAGGGAACAGAGACTGATAAACACCAGAAACTGAGAGTTTAAACAGGTTAAAAATATCAGCTGGGAACACTGTAATGCCAACATGACAGGTTGTTTCGATTAAAGGCAGTTTTTTGAATGCGGGTGTTAAATAGGACATTGCAGTGTGACAAAAGTGCTGTTTACTCTGGACACATACTGGCTTGATCATGGAACTGGTTTTGGCTTTTGCATTGCTGTGTGTGCTTTCTGTATCGGTAAGTCACTCTTACTCTATACAGCTGTTATTTGTGGTTGGTGTTAACTGAGAGTGTCCTGATTTGGGGTTCAGGTTGTAAACCTTTAGACAGGCATCACAAAGAGGTCTCATTTTCAGGACAAAAACACCTGTGACCGATACTAGTGAATGAAGCTTGACAAAGCCAATGTAAAGAATAGCTCTGTTTATAAAGACTGAATACAAAGAGAAACCAAAGAGTCAAGTGTAACTCTTCTTGTAAAGCAAGTAAATTATATATACTGTATATAAAGTGCTCAGCATATATAAGTGCACCCCTCACAAATCTATCTTTTAAATTAATTATTTAATAGGAAGCTATACAATATTATATTTGTGCTTATACATTAGATAGTCAGAACTGAAGCCAAATCTGGAGCTTATCTTACAAAATAATCAGTGTTAGGGAGTAACTAGTTACATGTAACGGCATTTCATAATTACAAAATAAAAGTAACAGCAATTTGTTACAGTTACTGAGGAAAAAATGTTTAATTAAATTGCAGTTACTTGTGAAATGTTAATGATTACGAATAGGGTTACATGTACACATTTTCTTTAAAAATTTGGCATATGCTGAATAATATTAATCTGTTACTTTGCCGGTTTTTGATATGCATGATGCCTTCTGCTAAGGCCGTTTATTACAGTGGTGCTATTCTGAGGCTTTTGATTTGTGGCACACCCACGGGTGTAAATCCCGGGGGGAATATGTCCTCGGTATAAATGCTTGAAAATGATTTAGCTGAAAATGTCCATTAGAAACTTTAAAATAATCAAAAAGTAATCAAATGTTATGAGTTACTTAACTTTAATTAAGTACTTGAAAAGTAGTGTAACTTATTACATTTTAAAGAGGGTAATTTGTATTACATTTTCAAAGTAACCTTCCCAACACTGAAAATAACTAAAGATAACGGTCCAAAAACCAGTACACCCACATTTATTTGTTATAGAAAAAATTAAACACAAATAAAAAAAAGAAGCAAAAGAAGCAAAAAAAAAAAAGTGAAAAAGAAATTTTGCAGGTTGTAATTTATTTTTGCAATATTTTGCTATATTTCTTTTTTTTTTTACATGTTTGGTGACTAAAATATTATTTTAATAAATATATCTGTTTAATAAATCTGTTTTTTTTAATTAAACCAAAAACACATTGTCTATATTCACTGATAATTGGATAAAAATATTCATTTTCAAAATGTGGTGTACTCAATTATTTTATATACATATAAAATGTATTTTGATGTTGTTGTTGTTGTTGTATATGCAAATTATTGGAGCTTTAAAGATTTGGATATCTTATCAATAACATGAAACGCAATAAACATTATACAAGGGCTTAACAATCTGAGGTCAATGAAAAAACAACAGAGGATTTATGAGATCAATTTTGCTTTAATGTTGTTTTTCTTTTGTGGTGTGTAAACATATAAGTGTATGAAACTGCTTAAAATGCAAAAGAGCCAGAAATAAAAACTAACAGCATTAGGAAAATCTTAAACTTGATGTTTTTGATAATTACAAGGGAAATAGGCTAAAACCAGACTCATACATGATATTAGTATAAAAGGTTCTTGTGTCCCAATTAAGCAGCATTCATAGTCTGCTACATCCATTATGCTACTGTATATAATAAATCAGCATTAAGGTGCCACAAATTTGGACTGTTGTGTGTTTGAAGCATCCTCGTATACAGTTGTACTGACATTATGTGGCTTTTGTGATTTAATTGGTTATGAACATGGCAATGTTTCTGTCTTTTGTTTATTACAAACATGCCCTGTTTTAAAATGTTTTAAACTTGTAAAACTCTTAAGGTGCAGCTGATCACAGAGAGTTGGAACAGATCTTTTAATCCTAGTTTCTTTGCAAATCCTGTTTTGTGGACATGTTTATAAGTGTGGTCACATTTTAATTTGATGGTCTGTTTGAAAAGTTACATTGCATCTACTGTACATGCCAACTAATTCTCATTAGATTATAACTGTTAGGTTGGGGTTAGGGTTAGTGTAAGTTGACATGTACTTGCAAAGTTTTCTATAAAATTAGTTAGATGTCTGTTGAAGGAGCAGTATCAACAGATATTAAGCAGACAGTCTACTAATACTCAAATGGACCATCAAAATAAAGTGTTACCAAACATGTTACTATGAAGCCATGCTAATAAACACCTGTCAGTCAATATTGGTGGGCGGGGAAAACCACACTCCTACGCTACGTCACTTAAATTATAATTTTAACATCAGGACATTTTTTTAATTAGAATTATTGTCTTTATATCACTCCAATATGACTGTGGACACTCTATACCTAAACACAGTTCTGTGTAAACAGCTTTATAAAAGTTGATTTTCGAAAAGTTTTGATGTTAAGTGGTTTTAACAATTTTGAAATGAATTGAAAATTTGGGAGAACCTGCTTTATTTCTGAAATTGACAGAACCCTGATGCAGTATGTGTCGTTAAAATAATCTCAATAGGGGATGAGAGGGGCAATTAAAAAGACAGAAGTGAATTATATTAGTTAGATAAGAAAAAAATGGAGGCGTTGCAAAATAAGGAAGTACTTTGCTCAAAGGTGGGGCAAAGGCTGGTGTAGTTACATTTTTCTCTTTAATTCTATTTAAATCCTTTTTACATCTAACCACACTTGAACAGATAAACACACAGATCTTTTTGAAAAGGCCCATTTTTTAGCAAACCTCAAAAACCTAAGAGTTGTTTTACTTGGGATCTCTGCCGTTTAATGGTAGCTTGTCTTAGATTGTCCTAACTGTGTGCAATGGCAAGAAACTAGAATCCATTAGATTTTATGTCTTTGTCAACTAAAACATTCACTGATCTAGTGAGTGATTTTTGATGTCATATAAAAATAGTTGTTGATTACAATGTAGCAGAATGAGAGCCAGTAGAACATTGGTCAGGTTTTAAAAATTCATTCAACATCTGAATCACTTAAAACCCACAGACAACATGTGGATTCAGTGTATCAGTCTCAAAGATAGTAAGAACATTTCTTGCCACTGTGTGTGCTGGGAGATGAGTACTGTATGATTCTCACTGTAAAAATACATTAGAAACTCAACATTTACAATTACAATGTATTAAAGTCAAAAATATGTGCCAGTCGATTAAGACCAATATGCAAATAACTGTGTACACATATACAACACAAGCCTGAGGAAAACTGCTGGTATGGTGAATTCAAATGCAGATGTGTGGGAGAGCAGGGCTGAATCAGCCCACAAGATTAATGAAGTAAACAAGAGAACACCATCCTTTAAGTTTCAAGACAGTCAGTGCAATCACATGGACACTAATACTTAATTTTACATACTTGATTTTAATAGGACAGTCACACTTTACAATAAGGTTTTACTAATTAATATTAGTCAGTGTGTTTACTCATTTGCTAATGCATTATTAAAATCATGGGCGTCACGGTGGAGCAGTGGGCAGCACGATCGCCTCACAGCAAGAAGGTTGCTGGTTCGAGCCTTGGCTGGGTCAGTTGGCATTTCTGTGTGGAGTTTGCATGTTCTCCCCATGTTCACGTGGGTTTCCTCCGGGTGCTCCGGTTTCCTCCAAAGTCCAAAGGCATGCGCTATAGGTAAATTGAATAAACTAAATTGGGCGTAGCTTATATGTGTGAATGCAAGAGTGTTTCCCAGTGTTGTGTTGCGGCTGGAAGGACATCCGCTGCGTAAAACATGCTGGATAAGTTGGAGGTTCATCCCCTGATTAATAAAGGGATTAAGCTGAAAAGAAAATGAATGAATGAATCATTCAAATTAAAATTCATGCTTGTTAACATTAGTTAATGCACTGTGAGTGAACTAACAATAACCTACTGCATGTCCATTAACTATCTTGAACAAATAGTGTAATAAATGTACTGTTCATTGTTTGTTTATGTTAGTAAATGCATTAACTAACATTAACTAATTCAATTTTATTGTTTAGTCATAATCGTAGTACACAAAATGAATCAAGACATGTTGAGTTATTTCTATTTTAGTCGCAATATTGAAGTACAGTACACACATGTAAACACCTTAACCAACTATTACCATAGTGTAGGACATTTGTTACGCACCGTCTAGGAATGGTGCACGACATAAAAGACAAGACATCGAAGATGAAGTCAAAGTTTTATTGGGGTTTGAATTCGGGAGCTGACAAGGCCAAAATAACAAACAAAAATTCCTTTATGTTAGATCTCTAACTAACTTACCTGATCAAAAAGAAAAGAAAGTAGAATTCACTACCCTAACTGCCTAACCCAAAAACAGAGGTCAAAAGGTTTTACAAAGAAAATGGCGTCAAACTCGTTACTATCCCTATACTATCACCACATTTTGAAACAAGATAGGCCATACACACAAGGCTGTATGACAATGTATTCTCTACACCTAGCAACTCAGTACAGGACAACAGTCACACATGGTTTCCATTCAAAGATTTCTTTCCATTCATTTGGGGTGTTGAAATTAATTGCTACTTCAAAGTACAATGATGCAGAGCCAGACAATTCAGCATCAGTTATTATGTTATTATTTTATTGTGACATTATCATATGCACTGAGTTGCGTTGGCTTATTAGAGAGAGGGAGGCAGTTGTTAGTAATTAAAGCTACTTAGAAAAGAAGATAACTGTGCATAATTTGTTGCTAAGTTGCTAAGAGGTATGTTTCCTTTCCTCTCCTAGCAGTGATCCTTGTGGATCCAGACATGTGCATGTCTGCAGAGCGAGCTTTCTCCACCGTGTCTATCATGGATCAGCTGTGATAGCTGAAGCTGTTCTTCAGTGTCAGCGTCACTGCTCTGTGAACAATGCTGAACATTAAAGCCAATCACAGCCCTTTCTGTTGAGCGCGTGAACAATGACCAAATATAGACGTTTAAGAACTTGATCGACAATGCTCAAAAAGCAAGCTGGATTAATATTTACATTTGTTTGTTTGCTTAAAATGCTTGCATGTGCATGTGCTTGAGTTTAATACATACAAAATGAGTGTTTTCTTTGAGAAGGTAAAATTAAAGGTACCGTGATGCATTGAGATGTTGAAATGAACTGAAATGATGACTTGATATTGATAACTGAACCGAATCATGTAGGTTTACAACTGTAACATTCGGTGTGTGGGATCAAACTCCATTAAGCAACACTCTCCCACCAGTACTTCATTTATACTCTCATCCAGTACACCATGAGTCATGGGGGCATGAATGAAATGCTTATGAATGAAAGTCAAAAGTTATGTTTTAAAGGAAATTAATTCACAAATTATATGGAACTTCAGAGGAAGTTTTGGATAGAGTGGTGATGTATTGATGTTAATCAATCTATGTACTATTACATGTAAAAGGGGAACATGAAAGAAAAATTATAAAAGCTGCTCATATAAACATTCAAGTTTTATTATTTCCTTATTCAGATTAGGGTATACAATATGATTATTTATGTACATGCAAACGTAGTCAGTGTAGATATTGAGTTCTAAAACTAATCTCTAAAATCTGGAGGAAATGCACCATGTTACTGAACAGTGTTTTTATATGACAGTTTTAACTTGAAAATTTGTGAAGATGGATTATTGTGAATCTGTCTTTTTCCAGGAATAATGTTTGTTTTGATCTTGGGCATTAGCTGATTTACTTCTCATATGTTTTGTGCATCTGTGTTTGAATTCCCACACCAGCAGTTTTCCTCAGGCTCATGTTGCACATGTTTATGTGGATGTGAGACTAGTTCAGCCAACAAACAGTTTCACTTTGTATTGGTTAAGCACCACTGAACATGTTGAGTAAATTTACATTCTGTTTAGGATTCATAATTATTAATTAATC
Organism: Danio rerio; assembly: GCF_052040795.2. NCBI lineage: Eukaryota > Metazoa > Chordata > Actinopteri > Cypriniformes > Danionidae > Danio > Danio rerio. Next base: position 7,912,444 of record NC_141044.1, read on the forward strand.
TATTGAGATAATATGTAAAAATCAGTTTCACAAATTTTCAATTGACTTTTTTGCAGTGCAGAATGCACAAATAGAGTAACATTACAATACATGTTGCAAGACAGGTAACATTTCAGAGAAACTAAAATACAAACAAACAAAAACCGTATAGGGGCACTTTATTGTTAACCCTTATGTGCTATTTGGGGATGTTTTCATCCACTTTGATTTTGAATTTGGCCATAACATTCTCTGTGTTTCAGCAAATGGAATGATTTTTAGCGACAAATCTTATTTTAAATCATATTTTGGGAACATAAAAAAGAAAAGAAAAATGTTACTACCTTTTTGTTAGGTTCGGGGCTGTTTTTGCCCAATACAAATTATGTTTTTGCCCCATTAACTTCCATTATAAGCCATGACAGCATATAACCATGCATTCTTCATGTTTCTGGTTTTCCCTGTTAGGAAGAGGTACAATTTGTGATTTTTTTTATGTTGATCATCAGTTGCAGTGCAAAAAAGCTTAGTTTCTGGCTTAACACTAGAAGCGCCGCAGGTCGATACCTAAAATCGCCAGTGCAGGTAAATTTTACCCAGCACAAATTTTGTTTAGAAATTGCTAAAAAAATAAATAAATAAGAAACGATTTCACTGTTTTTCGCTACTGTTAACAATGACTGTTAGACTCATGAAATGATTATTTCAGGATAGCAAGATTACTTTAGGAGTAGGTTATGAGTAGGTTAAAATATCTAAATATTTGATGCATAACTTATTTCTTAATTATTCATTGCATTTTGTGTTTTTAATAGCTACAAATCGCCTTCTTTTAGTCATTGTGACTTTATTAATTTATTATAACCACTAATTCAGCTAGTGAACTTGAAAGTAAAATCATAGTAATTTCAAACAAAAGCAGTGCATAAATACAAGCTTTTTTATAGTGGGTAAATTTGACTCACGCTGGCGCTTATAGGTATAAATATCCCACATTTTAATCTATTTTTATCTAAACAATTTTTAATATCTGGGAATTTTAGTAAAATTCAATGACTGGGAGGCTTGAATTTTTTGTTGAAGTGCTGTTATGTACATTTGATTACCCCATAGTGATTACCCCTAGATTACCCCTATGATACCCCATAGTTGTTTTAGTATTAAAATAACATGGTTATAATATAGTGTGTTTGAGAAAATTAAAAAACAAGCAGATCAGCTCTCAGAACATAGTACTTAGTAAGGGTGTAAGTGTAAAAGTTTGAAAGCACCCTTACATTTTCAAGTGAACCATAGTTCACGTGAATCTATACCCCAGACCTTCTCTTTCAGGCAGACTCAGGTACAGTTCATGGGTGTGCACCCAAGTTCAGAAGACAACGTAAATCTGCACAGTTTTGCTCCAACCCTAATTAAATACAGCTGATGCCACTAATTAAGGTGTCCATGACTCTTTTGAACACCTTGATTACTTGGATTAGCTGTATTTGATCAGGGTGTGATTAAAACTGTGCAGAGCTGCAGCCCTCCAGGAATCCAGTTTGAGAGCTATGATCTAAAGGGTTAATGGTGCCTGCTGATGATCAACAATAAAATTAAAAGTTTTATCTCTTCCCAACAGTAAAACCAGCAACAATCAAGAAAGAATGATTATATGAGGTCATGGCTTTGCAATTAAAAAATGTGGTTATATTGGAAGTCTATTGGGCAAAATTAGCCCCGAACATAATAAAAGGGTAGTCAATTTGAACAATACACAAGGGTCAATCACCCTTGATGAATAATGTTTTAGCTTTAACATACAATATTCTATTAGACTTATCACTGAGTGCTGCTATAGCATCAGGTAAATAAGACATTTATTATAATGATCAAATGACTCTGTGGAATGCTTGAATAAAAATTTTCTATTTTATATTAACAATGATTAATTACATAAAAATGTGAGTTTATATACATAATTATTGTGACTTAACTTTTAAAGGCATTTAAACAAACATAAATATATATTAAATATAAAATAATATATTCTGTTTCTCTGGATTTACAATTTATAGTTTTGTTCTACAAACTACTGATGGCATTTACACCTAAATTTAATAACTATATTAATAACTTCTTGTCAAAATAAGAAAAAGGTGCAATGTTTTCTCACACGCACCTTTATAATTATGGCTCTAATGTTTCACTTCAGTAAGCCATTCCAGTCCAAGGTCCTGAAGACAAGTGATAGTCATGAATACTGAATGTTTTATCGTTCACTTATAATAAGATCTTAATATAATGTTTATGACAGTGTTTTTACTGCCCATTTTTACTCTTAGGTGCAGAAGGCAAAAGTTTCAAAGCTAGTTCACTAAATTATAATAAATTATCAATTGTTTATATGCATTTATACACAATCAATCTAGGGACTCATTGTAATTACCTTTTAAATACTTATTTGAATATGAACTAAGTAAATTATTTAATGCATGTCAGACATTGTGCAGCATCCTAAGACACACCTCATGGCAGTCAAATATGAACAGCTTGCAAAAGGGCGGCTGCTTTGAAGAAGCTACAAAACAAAGAATTTTAATTATAGTTTGTGTGTGTGTTTAAATATAGTTTTACCGGGATATTGTTATTATAAATAAATACTACTTTTAATACTAACTAACTACATGAAAAATTGAATGTCTGATATTGTGCAGCAATAAGCTACAAAACAAATAATTTTAATCATAGTGTATGTTTTAATATACATAATTTTACCGCCACATGATATTATTGTACAAAATATACTAGTACTACAATGTAAATGAAAAGAGGGTGCTAAACTTTAGACTGGTAGTTTTATACAAGATGTCAGATTTAGATCACGCAGTATTTCCTTGTTTGTTGTGTCAACAGCTTTCTTATCAATCCATGTGCAGTTTTCAGAATTACTTATGGGAACCTGTTAAAGAGAATCAGTTACTAAATTGAAATGTCAAATGCGAGGAGCGAAAGAAGTGTTTAGCGGTAAGCTGCAATTAATAATGTATGGAAATTTATTTTACTGTTTTACTGTCATGCCACTGTGTGGCTCGGTGTCATAAAGTTTATCATTCACAAAGTGGCTTTTGTATTTAAAAGGATGATTCACCCAAAAATTATAATATACTCAATATTTAATCGCCCTGAAGTAGTTACAAACCTTAATGACTTTTTTTTTTTTAATTCTGATTAAATTTTCGTTTACTTCCGGTCGCAACCATATCTGATCCAGCAAAAACCGATGCAGACCTGGTGCAGTTGCAAGCTGAGCTGCAATACTTTTTAATGCGCATGCCTAACCTAACCCCACCCCTAACCCTACCCTTCACAGTGACGTCACTAGCTCCATTGAGTGCATTGTGTCTGATATTGCAAGACCGAGACTTGCAGTTTCAGCTTGCATAATCAAGGCTGCATCTAGGTACTATTGGAGGATACGTTCATATGAAATCTCCAAAACAAATCAATGTAGTTTATGGGAAACTCACTGAGAACATGTTAATGAGTGATTTGTTAGCTTAGATGGTAATTCCAGTAAAACTTAGTATTATTATCTAACATAATAACATAAATTTAACAAATGATTAATTTACAATTATTGTTAATTTTAGATTTTTAAGTAGTTCTAGTGATTTTTGTAATTATGATGAAAACAACACCATATCTTTTTAAATACAAGTCCTTCATCAGATGTTAGTCAAATGCCCATGATATTCATCGAAAATATTGAATTGCTTAACATATATTGCCTAATCAAGCAATTAGGACATCATGCATTTGATGTTAATTGATCAACTTTTTTAAATGATGGTGATCATTATTAATTACTTAATAAATTGCAGATTAAATTGTTCTAAAAAGTGAAATATGACTAAAGAAAACTGCACTTGCATAAAACTAGCCTGGAATATTAATACTTGTATCGTTTTGATTTACTTATTAATAATGTATTGAATTATTATTATTATTATTATTATTATTATTATTAGTGGGGTTTGCCTTTAGGCAAATCCACTATTGTTATTCTTCTTTCTTCTTCTTCTTATTTTGTGCGTTTTTCTGGATGCGCAACTAGTCCCACAGACCTTTGAAAGTGTCGTCAAATCGTCTGGTTTTTATCAGGGATATGTAGCTATTACTTTTATAAGATTTTTTTTTTTTTTTGGCCCTGCAGGGGTAATGTTATGACATAACATGGGGACAAAATTTAACACAACATACACCCAAGTATGAATTTAGTGGAAATATGAGATTTACAACATCTTAAAAGGGTTGTGGCCTGAGTAAGGATACACCCCTTAAGAGGGTTAAAGTTGTACTCCTGAGGCGCTTGGATGTCCCAAAGTTTATCATTGACTAAACATGTGCAAATTTAATCTATTTATTACAAAAACTTTCATTATAAAAGCCACGCATCAATAACATAGGAGAGTCAGACATGGGGTGGAGTTATTTGACTCAGACAACCAATCAGCTACTGAATATGAAAATAAAGCTCTTAAGCCACGCCTCTAAACTGATTCCATAGACTGATATTATAAAAGGCCTGCATGCATATCTTTGCATAGCAGTTTCCTATAGACAAGGGGGTGGGCTCATATGACTTTTACAACCAATAAGCGTCTCTACAAGATAATGAAGCTCACAAGCGACGCCCCAAAAACGGATACCATAGACTGCCATTATACTAGGCATAGATGCATATCTTTGCCTAGCAGTGTCATTCAGACATGGGGGTTGGCTCATTTGACTTAAACAACCAACCACTTTCAACTTCACTCTGTAACCACACCCAACAAAACAGAGTACCCTAGTATAATCTTAACCAATGTACACAGTCTGAGTCGATAGGAGCCATGATAATTAGTCCACCTTTCAATTCAGTTCTTTTTCCGGCTCTAAACGCATTTGATTGGCCCATGAGGAAGGAATGACTCAGACCCGATAGAGGACTCGAGAGATGAACGGTTTAGTTCTTTTTTTGGCTCTAAACGCATATGATTGGCTTCTGCCTTTCCACAATGAATGACTCAAAAGACTTGAAATGAACAACATCACCTGCACAAATGTGCGCACGCGCATGGTTCATGAGCGACCCATCACTAGAGACATGGGGATTGGCTTGTTTAACTCATACTAGCAAACAGAACTTCCTATATGCTACACATTCTAGCAATGACTAGCTACATGCTAATATTAATTTGCCAAGTGCTATAACTTGTTAGAAATGCTTACTAAGATTGTATCAAACCTGTATGTGAGGCTTGCATGGTAACAACCCAGTGTTTCCTAGCAAATGCCTACCAACTACCTAGCAACGACCTAGTTATGCCTCCGCAAGTGCCTAGTGACTAATCAAGACACCCTAGCAAATGCCCAGCAACACCTTAGCAATCACTCTAAATAATCTAGCAACCACCTAGCAACACCTTAGCAACAGCTTAAAACCATACAACAAGTGCCTAGAAACACCTTTGCAACTGCCTTGCAACCACTCAGAACACCCTAGCAACCACCTAGCAACGTATTAGCAACTACTCAGAACACCCTAGAAACTGCCTAGCAACACCTTAGCTACAATTTTAGTTGTTGTTGTTCTTGTTTTTGTTGTTGTTGTTGTTGTTGTTGTCGTTATTATTACTATTTTATTGTCGTCTGCTGTATGCTACTTTTAATTGTTTTTATTCAAAATTATTGTTTTGGAGTCCAGCACTTTGTATAATATTTGATTGTTTAATGAATGAATCTTTCCCCAGGGACAAGCAACTCTACCTGATGTTAACGATGTTAGGATAACTCATCGAACAGAGACTGAATTAACATTTCAGTGGGATAAAGCTGGCGGCAGTAACAGTTACAGTTATATACTGCGTAGAGATGGGATTGACAGCGACATAATCACTGCTGGCACTGTCAATCAAGTAACTTATAAAGTCTCAGATCTGTCTTCTGGGACTAACTACAACTGGACACTCTTCACTGTGTTTGGAGACCAAAGGAGTGAGGGCAAAAATTTCTCTGCGGCAACTGGTGAGTTTATTCGTCCATAAGCTAAACAATATAACATTATATTTTCTCTCATGTTAAAATCAATGTTCATTTATAGATTTTTAGAGTTTAAATATTAAAGAAGTTTAATAGATTTAGGCTAATAATTTGGCCCAATGGAATTGATTTCTCTAAAGGTAGCACATTCTTCACGATATCAGTGAATTAACCAAATAACTCCAATTCACTTCTGAATTTTAGTTTAAAAACAGTAAAGAGAACAAATATTTCTACACTTTTGAATGTAAAAAAAATCTTTTGATTGGGTTAAATTGACACTGTAAGAAAAAAATCCAGATAGTAGATGGAAAATGAATAATCAATGTTCCTCAGCAGGATCCTTTTCACATGCAGACATCTACACTACAATAAGTCATTAAACCTTAATTGAACACCACTGGATGCAACATAAAATAATGATGTCTGTTGTGAAAATAACGTTAACTTTAATATAGCTTTATAAAGTGTATCTATTTCAGAAATAATGTATAGTTAATAGAACACACATATGTGATAGTTAATTTTAATGTTTTACCTCTCAAGTCCATTTTATTTTTAATTACAGTTGAAGTTGGAATTATTACCCCCCAGTTTGTTTTTTCTCCCAATTTCTGTTTAACGGAGAATTTTTTTCCAGCACATTTGTGAACATAATAGTTTTAGTAACTCTAATAACTGATTTATTTTATCTTTGCCATGATGACAGTAAATAATATTTGACTAGATATTTTTCAAGACACTTCTATACAGCTTAAAGTAACATCTAAAGGCTTAACTAGGTTAATTAGGTTAACTAGGAAGGTTAGGGTAATTAGGCAAGTTATTGTATAATGATGGTTTGTTCTGTAGACAAAAATAGCTTAAAGGGGCTAATAATTTTGTCCTTAAAATTGTGTTTAAAAAAATAAAAACTGCTTTTAATTTAGCCAAAATAAAAAAAAAATAAGACTTTCACCAGAAGAAAAAATATAATCAGACATACTGTGAACATTTCCTTGCTCTGTTAAACATTATTTGGGAAATATTTAAAAAAGAAAAATAAATTTGTGGGGGGCTAATAATTCTGACTTCAACTGTATATTCAAATGTATGACAGTTTAAATTTATATTACATTTAATAAGCTGAACCTTGAGTGATTTTTTTAAACTACTATTCATAGGTACTAGTGGCTTTAAATCACAGTTTATGAGCACTGACAAGCAATTGATTTGATTGAACTTCTACTTAATTGTCAGTATAACAACACTTAAAAAATATGTTTGCTCTTTTTTTCAACCTACTCACTTAAAATGACCTCAAACAACATAACTCTTGAGCTTTTTCTTTACTTTTTTATCTACTTAAATTTGTAAACATTAATAAGTTAGCTTAATTCCTTCATGTCTTCATGTTTTACCAGTAAATCAACTTAAGTGTGAATCTAATGTTTTATCTAAATGGGTTTTATATGCTATAGATTTCATTCTTACAGATTAAATGTGACTTTAATAAACTCTAAATATACTTTAATAATTTATTGCACCAATTAATGCACTTCAAGCAGTTAACTAGAACTAAAATATACTTTAAAGTCAGTTTAACCAAATGTGAATTTAATCTAAAATATGAGTGATAACTTAAATGCACATATTATTATTGGTCATCAAATATATAATAAAACTTAATTTGGTATTATTCCAACAATTTCATTACAAAAGTAAAATTAAATGCTTTTATATGTCCAAATAATAATAATAATAATAATAATAATAATAATAATAATAATAGGGCGATGCAGTGGCACAGTAGGTAGTGCTGTCGCCTCACAGCAAGAAGGTCGCTGGGTCGATGGTTTGAGCCTCGGCTCAGTTGGTGTTTCTGTGTGGAGTTTGCATGTTCTCTCTGCGTTCGCGTGGGTTTCCTCTGGGTGCTCCGGTTTCCCCCACAGTCCAAAGACATGCGGTACAGGTGAATTGGGTAGGCTAAATTGTCCATAGTGTAGTGTGTGTTTTTGTGAATGAGTGTTTGTGTGTGTGTTTTTGTGAATGAGTGTTTGTGTGGGTGTTTTCCAGAGATGGGTTGCAGCTGGAAGGGCATCTGCTGCGTAAAAATGTGCTGGATAAGTTGGTGGATCATTCCGCTGTGGCAACCCTGGATTAATAAAGGGACTAGGCCGACAAGAAAATGAATGAATGAATGAATAATAATAATAATAATAATAATAATAATAATAATATTAATATTAATAATAATAATAATAATAATAATAATAATAATAATAATAATAATAATGAGAAAAATGTAATTACAATTTTTTTTTTTTTTTTTTTGAAGGAGACACTCAAGTTAAATTCAAAGTCAGTTATTGGACAATACATGTGCTTCTGTATATTCTATGATGAAAAACATCAAGTGGAATCCTTTAAAACACTACAGAAACTAAATTATTTTAAATCTGTAAGTAGATCTCAATTAGAATTGATTACAGAGTGTATTTTATAAGTGCTCAAGTATGTAGAGAAATATTATATATAATAATAATAATAATAATAATAATTCCTTACATTTATATAGTGCTTTTCTGGGCACTCAAAGCGCTTTACACAATGAGGGGGGGGGGGTCTCCTCATCCACCACCAGTGTGCAGCATCCACCTGGATGACGCGACGGCAGCCATTTTGCGCCAGACCGCACACCACACACACCAGCTGATTGGTGGAGAGGAGACAGAGATGAAGCCAATTGGAATATGGGGATGGTTAGGAGGCCATGATGGACAGAGGCCAGTGGGCAGATTTGGCCAGGATGCCGGGGTTAAACCCCTACTCTTTTTCGAAGGACATCCTGGGATTTTTAACGACCACAGAGAGTCGCGACCTCGGTTTAACGTCTCATCCGAAAGACGGAATATATCTATCATTAATATATTGGAATATATCTATTGGATATATCTATCATTATACCGTATTCTACTAAAATACAGTTATTTGGCCTTAAACTTTAATAGCAATATTTAATGTGCAAGTGCACTTGTTAAAAGCGATTACTTTTAAGCACACACACACGCACGCACACACGCATGCACGCGAGCACACACACACACACACAAAATCTTTCTTTTCACAAGAGATACTTCACAAGCAATTTTTATTTACATTTTTTTTAAATATAAAGTGTATCACAATGAATTATAGAAACACCACTTTAGGGTTTTACTGTAGCTCTGCACTAAATGAGTTGCATAAAATAAGCACTTTATTGTATCCCTGCTACAATTATACAATTTTATTTGTATGTTTTTTTACTGAAGTATTACATTCATAAAATTGTAAACATCTCTCTCTCTCTCTCTCTCTCTCTCTCTCTCTGAGTATAAAACAGAAACTAAATGTTTCTTTTTTTGTTTTTCCTCTTCAGTTCCTCCTAATGTTGAAAGTGTTTCAGTCATTGATCAGAGTGAGACTACGATAACATTACAGTGGAAAAAAGACAAAGCTGAATATTCTTATAATCTGACATATGGGGATAAAGTGGATACTCCTCCATCTCCTCAATCTACAGTGGAATATACTGTCACATCTCTGTCTCCTGGGACTAATTATTCATTTACACTCTACACTGTGTTTGAAGGTCTGAAGAGCAGTGGATTCAGCTTCTTTGCTGTTACTGGTGAGTCTCAATAAATCATTGCTGTTCTTTTTTCTCATATTTTTGTTGGTGATCAAATAAATAATTTTGTTTTAAAGTAAATTTATATTGAGTGCAATTAGCTTTCTTAACCTTCGTACTTTCTTGATGTCTAGTGTATCTAAAATATATATAATAATAATACTAATAATAATAACAATAACAATAACAATAATGGAAGATAATGTAAATACATCGAAACAAACAAAAGATTAAAATTATATACGATTCAATTACAACAAGTCTCACAAACTTGAATAAACTCAAAAACAGAAAAAGACGTACAGTATAAACTGTATATTTTAACATCAGACAATAATAATAATAATATTAATAAAATACAGCAACTAAAGAACTGTGTGAATTTAAAAGGAATATTCAAACACAAATTTTTCAAATTATTTTATTTTTGAATTGTTTTAAATATGTTACAATTACAAACTAAAATACATCATGAGATGTATTTTTTTTTTTTTTAATAACTGATTTAATTTTGGACGAGACACTCAAGTTAAATTCAAAGTCAGTTATTGGACAATACATGTGCTTCTGTATGTTCTATGCTGAAAAACATCAAGTGGAATCCTTTAAAACACTACAGAAACTAAATTATTTTAAATCTGTAAGTAGATCTCAATTAGAATTGATTACAGAATGTATTTTATAAGTGCTCAAGTATGTAGAGAAATATTATATATCTATCATTATACCGTATTCTACTAAAATACAGTTGTTTGGCCTTAAACTTTAATAGCAATATTTAATGTGCAAGTGCACTTTTTAAAAGCGATTACTTTAAAGCACACACACACGCACGCACACACGCATGCACTCTCACACGCGAGCACACACACACACACACAAAATCTTTCTTTTCACAAGAGATACTTCACAAGCAATTTTTATTTACATTTTTTTTTAAATATAAAGTGTATCACAATAAATTATAGAAACACCACTTTAGGGTTTTACTGTAGCCGCTCATAGAATGACTTGTATAAAATAAGCACTTTACTGTATCCCTGCTTTAATTATATGATTTTATTTGTATGTTTTTTTTACTTTACATTCATAAAATTGTAAACATCTCTCTCTCTCTCTCTCTCTCTCTCTCTCTCTCTCTCTCTCTCTCTCTGAGTATATAAAACAGAAACTAAATGTTTTTTTTGTTTTTGTTTTTCCTCTTCAGTTCCTCCTAATGTTGAAAGTGTTTCAGTCATTGATCAGAGTGAGACTACGATAACATTACAGTGGAAAAAAGACAAAGCTGAATATTCTTATAATCTGACATATGAGGATAAAGTGCAAACTCCTTCATCTCCTCAATCTCCAGTGGAATATACTGTCACATCTCTGTCTCCTGGGACTAAATATACATTTACACTCTACACTGTGTTTGAAGGTCTGAAGAGCAGTGGATTCAGCTTCTCTGCTGTTACTGGTGAGTCTCAATAAATCCTTACTTTTTTTTTCTTCATTTCAAACCTATTTTAAGACAATAAATGCAAACAAATGCAGATCATTTTTAATTATGGTTTTATCACATTATAAATTGTTATGGGATATATATTTGGGATATTTTAAAACATTCTTCAGATAACGCTTTAGTTAAATGAACAGTACATCAATAATAAGTAACTATGTATGAGAATTAATGCAGGAGGGAGCAGCGTTGTGAATAACCTGCATCACTTTATCAGTTTCTTATTAGGCAAGAAAGTAAACCTATTAATTATGCCACATTAGCAGTTGCCCTTAACATTAAAAAGCTGTTTAATAATATAATACATTATTGTACTCACTAATCACAGCTAACATTTTGCATATAGTTACTTTTAATAAAGAGTTATTTTAAAGTGTCACCATATTCAGTATACTGTAGCACCAAGGCTTATTTTCTTACTTCAAATTTGTATTTTTTAAAATTCCTATGGGGGAAAGCTCTGTCTTAAAAAAGGAGAGAATCTAACAAACATGTTAATTAATAATCTGATGTTTCTATTCCGCAAATAAGCATGGAAATGATCTCGAAAATATAAATGATTGTCATATATATTTTTCTCTTTACATAGTTTTGCTATCATATACAATTAGATGCTAACAAAAAGATTGAATTTTTTTTTGTTTTTTGTTTGCAAAATAAAAATGAATGGCTTAATTGATGAACTGATGAATAGTATAAGACTTTTTTGGAAACTTTTCTGTCTTTTTCTTTTTCAGTTCCTTCTAAAATTACAGGATTTTCGGTCATTGGTCGAAGTGAGACTGCTCTAACATTTCAATGGACAAAAGAAAAAGACGAATACACTTATGAGCTGGACAAAAGTGATGCTAATACTCAAATATCATTTACTGATACTACAGTGGTGTGTCTCATCACATCTTTGTCTCCTGGGACTGAATACTCATATAACCTCTATGCTGTGTTTGAAGGAGTTAAAAGCCAAGCAAAAGGAATCTCTGAAGTAACTGGTGAGTCATTACATAAGTAATGCCAGGCTAATGTGATTCTTTGTGTTCAGGGTATTAGATCTGCTGTAATCATGCCCTCTTATCAATGAAAAGAAAATATGAAGACAACACAACAGCAATTGATATAAGTTTATTAAGATGCAGATCTTTTCTGCTACCTTGCTGGATTTTTACCTGCCCAGTCAACATTTTCGCTCACTTCACCACAAAACACAGTGATCAGTTTTTACTCTTACTGTAGTTAAAATTGCCACACACTGTTGTCACCGGGACAGTATTTTTTCAAACAATACATTTTTGTATCTAAAGCATCAAACTCAATTCCTGGAGGGCTGCAGCTCTGCACAGTTTTGCTCCAACCCTAATCAAACACAGCTCATCCAAATAATCAAGGTGTTTAAGACTGTTAAGCAGATGTAAGTTGAAAGGTTAGAGCTAAAATCTGCAGAGCTGTCGCCCTCCAGGAATTGAGTTTAAGACCAATGATCTTAAGTGTCCATATTAGTACTTAAGAATTTCACAAGGTACACTGCTGTACTTTTAGGTACTAATGTGTACTTTTAAATGTTAAATTATTATAAGAAAAAAACTGACAAGGACATATACTACCTCAATAGCCACATTTCCACTGTCAGGCCAGTGCGAGCCAGGCCTTTTATCGAGCTGGGCCAGGCCAATCGTCCGGGAGGTTAAGCAGCGAGGCCGAAATCATGTCATGTTTCCACTGTTGGGCTAGTAGCTTGCAGCGGGTCACGCAAAATCCGTCCCCAGAACATCCCCTGAATCAAACATCACACATCCCGCTCAGTTCAGCAGGAATCAGGCAGGCAGATAATGCACACCATTGCATCATCATAAAACAATTAAAATGAAGAAAACCATAACAAACAAATGACACGTTACTGTACAGCAGCACATTATATGTCTATACGTACAAGCCTATGTATTTTCATTCATTATATTTGTTTAGGCTACTCATAGACCGACTGTTGTCATCGTGCATTGAGTGGTCTCGCCACTAAGGGAGAGACCCAGTGCACAACTCATAATATAAAACCACAAAAATTCTCCAGTAATTACTCAGTTTAAAAAAAAAAAAAAAACACAAAATAAAGAGTACAAATATTTTTAAATAATTAAAAAATATATATTCTAGAGCACATTTGCCAAAGAGTTTTTAAAGAATGTATTTCTTTAAAGAATGTATTTCTTTAAGCAATGTATTTGTGAATTATTCTGTTCCTTTTTAAAAATGTGGAGGTACTGTTTGTTTTATGCCTCATCAGTATTTTGAAGGCATACAATGTTTTATTTAACAGAGAGGACCGCAATGGAAACAAGCCCAGGGCTTTATTGTGTTTTTATCCTCGACAGTTTTTATTTCAAAATGTATGGGATACTTGTATTTTTGTACAGCTGTTCTAAAGTCTGTCAAATAAAATTCAATTAAAAAATTATTTTATAACATCCTCATTTAGATAGATGTTATAAACATAGATGTTATAAAGATAGTCAAACATTCAGCCCAAATGCTCCGGAGAGACATGAAACATATAAATTTTTCCCTAGGCTATATGACGCTTAATAGGTAATTCCCGTGTATTTAAGAGAATAATTTAAGTATGTTGCATATTTTTTGGTTATCTTAAATAAAGTGTTAAGTGTTTCAGCACACAAGAGCAAGTAATAAAATATAGGCTATATTCTGTTGCCCTAAGCAGCTATCCACTAATAAAGCTCTACGTTTAACATTTCATTTTTATCTTTACCACGTCATATATAAAACATAAACACTTGTTTAAGGACACAGAACACATTTTTTCATGTGTAGTATTTCCCAATCTATTTGTAAAGCAGCACTGTGCAGGACAGAAAAGAATGCTCTGTTTGCACGATTTGATTAATATTATCATATCCAAATACTTTATAAATAATATTTTAAACCTCCTCCGGTGTTTATTGTTTTTAGAAAATATCTAAAATCTTTTTTTTCAGATAGGCCTTTGTAAAGTATAAAATGGCTAGAAACGGTTTAATTAATGTGTATATATACCTAAATTGTTATAGCTTTTGTTTGTTTTATATAGGTTTATTTCATGTGATTTTATTACATCCGATATTTGTAATTCTATAAATAATTTCAATAGGCTATTTTATCAAGATATGAAACCCAAAAACACATCTACATTGTAGCCATGTCTGCACAACTTTGTATTTTTTCAAAGGCAACGTTTCCGCTTACGTGCTCGCTACATTGTCACAACGAAGAAATGTAAGACATGAGAAGCTTGTAGCAACGTTGTTATGTGACATTCAGCAACCGCGGGACGGCATTCTTACTACTTTTATTAATATATTTTGTGGCAGTTTATCAATACTGCCTAGAATACAGGATAAGCAGTAATTCTTAGTTTAATTCCACTGAAGTGAAGTCAACATATTTTTTTTAATAAATATAACATTGACATGACATGTCGATTTGTATTGTTACAGATATTGAAAAGTAATTAAAGGTATAAGTTCAAACATGAAATACACATCAACACTCACGAGTTGTTGTCACAAATAATACTCCTAATCATTAATTAAGTAATTGACAGACTTGGTTTCTTGTGTTTTGCGTGTCTGTTTCAGTGCCATCTAATGTTGAAAATGTGTCTGTGGTGGAGGCCAATGACACTGATGTGATCTTACAGTGGAATGCTGTGCCTAATGAACAAAACAAATACAACTATATTCTTAAATACAATGATGTTGAGGAATCTGTTGATTTTACAACAGAGAATGAGATTAAGCATCATGTATCAGGCTTGATTCCTGCAACAAATTACAACTTCACGTTGCACACAGAGTTTTATTCTCAGAACAGCACTGGATACAACTTCAATCATACCACATGTGAGTCTCGCTCTCTCAATTTATATTGTCTTATTCTTTGGAATACAGTACATAAATAATGGGCCAAAAAGCATGGTTTGGCAAAATTCAGAATAAAAATGATGTAAATTGGAAACACAGGAAGTAGTTAAAAATGTTTAGGGGCATTGTAAAATGTTCATTACAGTTTACAGATAACATATCCAGCAAATATATTAGTCCAACACAAGATTTTAAAATAATTTCTACAAGAGCTGATCTGACAGGAGTTTGACCCTGCTACACACCATATGTCAGTCAGAAATTTGTTCTACTGTATTTCTATAAGTTACTAATAATTCTTGTTGAATCTTTCTTGACAGTTTTATCTAGTGTAACTGAGGTCAGAGTCAATCGATCACTCACAGAGTTGACTGTCGAATGGAATAAATTGAATCAAAACAACGTCTACAACTACACTTTACTCAGAAGTGATGGGGCAGAGATAGACTTCACTGGATCTGCTGTTGTGGGGGATGTGATTAAACATAAATACTCATCACTCAAACCAGGCACTGTATACAGTTTTACTCTCTTCACTGTGTCAAATAATGTCAGAAGTTCTGAACACAGCTTCAAGAGCATCACCGGTAAGTTTTTATAAAACGACTATGATTTAGCTAAAAAGCAGATAAAGAGTTGCGTTTTGACATCTTGCCACAGTTTTAAATTCATTAATACATTTCTTTCTTTTATTTTACAGTTATTTTATTTAAAATTTATTTTAATTCATCAAATTATTTTTTGTTTTTATGATAATAAGATAATAATAAACAAGATAAGTTGAAATAATTAGTTAATTTAAATACGTTTAAATTAGTTAACATGAACAGCGAAAAAATTCTAAAATCATTAATTACAGATTAATAAATTAATTAATTTAGATTTAAATTATATTTAGAAAGTTATCGTATAGTCATTTTAAATATAAGAATTACTGTATGTAAAATGTGTACTGTACACAACATCAAACCATTAATTTAAATGATAATATCACTTTTTTAAAGTCACTTACTATAAAGTGGTCCAATATTTGTAATGAATTTATTAGTTTATTATATAAATTTCAGAATTTCCAGACACAATTAAAGTGCTTGCAAACACAAACTAATAATGATCAGTTGAATTTTTTATTTACCATAATGTTAATCCAAAGGAAAATAGGTATACTGCTTATTCATTGTAAGTTAATGTATTAATTAACTAATGTCCACTAATCTGACCTAATTTTAGTATAACTGTTTTAATTATTTATTTATTTATTGAGGATATGCGGTGGCGCAGTGGGTAGCATGTTCGTCTTACAGCAGGTTGCTGGTTCAAGCCTCGGTTGGTTCAGTTGCTTCGGTTTTCCTCACAAGTCCAAGGACATGTGGTTTAGGTGAATTTGGTAGGCTAAAATTGATCATATTGTGTGGGAATTAGTGGGTATGGATGTTTCCCAGTGATGGGTTGCCGCTGAAAAGGCATAAAACATATGCTGGGTAAGCTGGCGGTTCATTTATTCTGCTGTCTGACCCCAGATTAATAAAGAGACTAAGCCGAAAAGAAAATGAATGAATTTATTTGTTTGTAAAATTTGGGTCAGATATGAACTGTTGGGTTAAAAATGTAACTTTAAATATTAAAATATGTAACTCTATGTTTGTGCATATTTGGGAAACAATCCATCATTTTTTAAAATTATTTTTAGCACATTTAACAAAATATATTATTTAAGGATATCTGAAAATAAGGAATGTAAGAGTAAAATCATCAAACTCATGCTTTTAATTAAAGACAGAGACCCAGACCATGAATAAAACTTAAACTGGGATTTAAAAAAAATTAATACAGTTGAAGACGAATTATTAGCCCCCCTTTGAATTAAAAAATTATAATAATAATTCCCAAAGGATGTTTGACAGAACAAGGAAATTTTCACAGTATGTCTGATAATATTTTTTCTTCTAAAGAAAATCTTATTTGTTTTTTTTTTTCGGCTAGAATAAAAAGCAGTTTTTATTTTTTTATAAAACATTTTAAGGTCAAAAAATTATTTGCCCCTTTAAACATTTTTTTTTTATGATAGATAGTCTACAGTCTGTTAACCTAGTTAAGCCTTTAAATGTCACTTTAAGCTGTATAGAAGTGTCTTGAAAAATATCTAGTCAAATATTATTTACTGTCATCATGGCAAAGATAAAATTATCTTTATTATTATTAGAGATGAGGTATTAAAACTATTATCTTTAGAAATGTGTTGAAAAAATCTGCTCTCCGTTAAACAGAAATTGAAAAAAATTATAAATAAACAGGGGGCTAATAACTGTATATACCTTACTTCAAATTTATCTCATTTTTAAATTATTTAAATAATTATATTATGATTAAATAAACTTTTTTCCTGTGTTTTCTGCAGCTCTGGATTGTGCATCCTTTAACTGGAAAGTCACCAACACATCAATAGTTGCTGATGTGTACGGTTGCACATATGTCACGGCTCAAAACAGCAGCGGGAGTGGTAAAAACGCTTCTATAGAGGGAGACAAGGTGAATCTGCGAGACCTGTATCCTGGAGAAAGCTACACTGTTTCACTGTTTTATAACTTGGAGTCGAAGATGCTCACACAGTGCTCACAACGCCTGACATTAGGTGAGCTTAAACTCTCTGTTTTGGGCCCTGCTGCTTATTAGCTGATATTTATAATCGTTTCTTTCTCCCTTTCAAACTACTCTAGTTCCATATGTTGTATCTAATCTTAAGTGCGAATATCATTCTGGAGGATATGGTCTGGCTGTCATGTGGGATTATCCAGATGGAGTTGTGGATGTGGTGGAGGTGGATGTTAACAAAAAAAGCTTCAACCATTCGCATGGTTCAGATGAGCCAACTCAGCAGCTGGTAACAGGCCTGCAAGCTGCTCAGTGGTACAAAGTCAAAGCAACATCATTTTCTGGAGCCAGGAGGAGTGAAACTATATTGATCAACTGCCAGACTGATCCAGCAGGTAAAATCTGTCTTGTACTGTATTGTTGTATTACACAGAAAAGCCTAATAGGTTGACAAAACTAAATTAATTGAGTAAACTCATTGCCTTAATATGATTGAGTACTTAGAGAACTTATAGTCTAGTATAGTCTACAAAACCGGCAAGTTAAATAAACTTAAATACGCAAGTTTTGGGAGACTCTATTACTCAATTAAATTAAGGCAACGAGTTTGCTCAATTAATTTAGTTCAGTCAACTATTATACACTGAAAACCCTAATATTTCAGTGTATAAAAAGTTGTATACTGAAGTGTTGTATTATAAAAGTGTCTTAAATCTACATTAAAATTCTTGTTAACTGTAAATAAAACTGAATGGAAAAGTTCATCCACAAATTAAAGTTCCAAATTCATATAATTTGACTTTACAGACATCGGGAAGAACTTGAGTATTAGATACAGTTAAAATATTCAGCTTCTTCCTTTCACAACTGCAATCTGTGTCTTCAGAAAAAAAATGGCATAGCAAATCAAATGAGCTAGTCTTGTAGCTTTCTTTTTATAGAAAAGTGGCCAAGAATTTCAAGCATTAACTTTATTCACACTTTATGGTAAAATTATTGCTATTAAACTATTATCATGACTATTAGTTCTTATAATTTGCTACTTATTAATATTAATTAAGGTAGTAGTCAGGTTTAAGATGTATAATAGATCATGCAGAATATGTACTTCATAAGCAATAATAATGGGTAACAATTTATTTTGATGGTCCATTTGAGTATTAGTAGACTGTTTGCTTATTATCAGTTGATACTACTGTTACACAGACATTTAACTGACCATAAGAAACTTTGCAAGTACATGTTGACTTAAACTAAACCTAACCTACCCGTCTACTTATAATCTTATGAGAATTAGTTGGCATGTAGATGCAATAAAACTTAATTCAACAAACAGACCATCAAAATAAAGTGTGACCTAATAATATCTTAGTAATAGGCAGGTAATAAGCCTTAAAAGGTAATAGTTGTAATGAGGGGTTAAAAGGATAGATGGTGGATCCATTAGCAGCATTTATTAAACTAAGTTAACGAAAACACTAGAGGTCAGAATGGCAGGCAGTTTATAATCAAAGTAGGACAATCGATTGGGAGTAAGGGTGCTTTCACATCTGTAGTTTGCTTCATTTGGTCTGGATGAAGGGCAATAAAAAAATACATTGAAGCATTTCTCTGCCGTTTTTGGATCATTTTCACACCACACTGATTGCTTTGTTCTTTGTTCTGAACCAGTTTAAATTAACCAAAATGCAGTCATCTGACAAAATCCACATCACTTATTGGCCAGGTGTTGTTGATCATATTTCCTAAACTGCTTATCGATTGGTCAGAATTAATGTGCGGGCGAATGCCAATGGAACTCCTGCAAGTAAACAAACCTGCAGACACGAAATGTCGCTTTTGACTATGGAGCTACGACTGAGCTGGCTGATTGAATCCCTGCTCATAGTATACTATATAGTTTGTATACATCACTTTAGACAAACAAGTGCATGGCAAACGGCAAAGGGGCATCGCACGTCCCTTCAGGAGGAGGCTTGAATTAATTTAGCTAAACTGCGACATGGTCATCTTCCAGAAATATTACCAACAATCCATCAGGTAATGTTGGTAAAATGGGTCTGTTTTAGTTCGGATCATGTTCTCACCACAAAGGAACCACTCCAGGGTTCATTTGAAAGCGTACCGAGACCACCTCTTCAAGGAGGTTTCATCAGCTTTTACGGTCCGTGATTGCTACATTCACACCAGCCTAAAGAACTGCAGCAAGAGGGAAAACAAACTAGTGCGATTCAATTGAGTTAAATAAGGCAGGTGTGAAAGCACCCCAACAAAAGCAGGAGTAACAAACTTGAGGAGAGAACAGGCAGGACTGGGCAGGCAGCAAACAGTCAAAGTAAAAAAAAAGCAGGCAGCGGAATCAACAAAAGATGCTCAGAAATGTTCACCAATGTAGAACATGACTGAAAGGCCTCATTCAGACTAGCAGCAACTTTGTAGCTGCTTGTCGCTCTGGGTGGTGACGTGCTTCAAACGCAGGTCTGTGTAGGTACTGTATATACAGCATGAATATAACCGGCCTCCAAAACAAAGACAGACATTCTGGCACAAAAAGCACATTTTTAAAGTAGACAAGAATGTTCACTTGACATGTTACTTAAATATCTGCAAACATATTGTGTTTTTTTATGCTTACACACAGCACCTTTAATATTAATAAATATAAATAAACACTAAAGTCAAGCTTCTTGTTATATTTAGCGGCAACCCTGATGAAGAGTTTGAGCTTCTCTTTGTCAGTATTTATATAAAGAAAGATAATGGATTCGTTATCTCTTTTCTTACTGATCTTGAATACTTGACTTCATGACAGGATATAAATCGGTTGAAAACTCTCTCTAGCTTCTTCACCACTTCTTCAAAGAGGATGTAATTGAGGAGATAAGTTTGCAATAGTGCACAGATTACCAGTTTTTTTTTTCTTTATTAGTTTCTCTTCCTCTTAGTTTGTATTGTATGTGTGTGTGGTTAGAAAGTCTAACTATAGTCTCCTTGGTAACATATTTAACTTTGGTTTCATAAACTTTATTGTGCGTGATAATAAATGACTCAAACAGCCTCATAAAGTAATATGAGGTTAAACATATCTAACATTACTGTAAGAGTTGACTACAATATGACATTCATGTATGCTGAATTATTGGGTAATGCATAGTATTAGAAATCATTCTTTGGTGTAATCATAACATGCTGTACATTATTGTATTTATTCTGCAAAATTCCATCAAATCAAAAGTCACATTATATTAAAGGGTTAGTTCACCAAAAAATAATTATGGACTCTGATATTGTTAAAGTCCCCTGAGAAATTCATTTATTTTTCAAACAAGAGATGAATTCTGAAGGGCTCACTGAGGACAGCAAGGCTCATGAAATGTTCAAAGTCCAGAAAACGAACCAAAATCTTTAGTAATCACTTCAATGATTACATTGAAATTATACAAAAGCTCTAAGAAAATGTTTGAACATCAAAATATCTGGAAAAAATTATTTTGTACACCCAGTCTTCTCTTCAACATCAGGTCAGGGTGCACTTTATTAAAGGCAATTAGCTGTAATAGGGCCATAAAAGTTAGGCCTGATAGGGCCCAAGCCCGACAAGTTTATTTTGATTGACAGCTTTTTAAAAGCCTGAACCCGTTTATAGCCTGACATTATTCAGATGTGCACATGCACACAGCTCTTTTGCCTTTTTCAAGAATGGGTTGTTTATAGGTGTTTTAACATCATTTACTCATAACAAACGTAGGCTATAGAGTACTTGGAAGTTGGAATAAAGAAGTAAAATAAGATCCAACAGACCAATAAAAAATATGTCTTTCCTAACTAATTAAATGAAAATTCAAAATTATGATGGGGATTTAGAAATAACGAAATTAAGTTAAAGGCTCTGCGGGATTTGTTTAACCACTTTTCACAATCTGGTTTTACTGCGGCGGTGAAGGTGAATAAAAACATAATAATGCCAACATTAGGTTTTATACTCTAATTACATAATGAATTTATGATTTAATTAATATTCAGTTATAAATTGAAAATCCTTTACTCACCAAGATTAGGCTACATGTTTTTTGTGGAGGAACATTATTGAATCCACTGTAAATGGCTTAAGCGGAGTCCTGCGCTCACTGATGGTGCATCCAGCAGCACTGAACACCCTTTCACTGCTGCTGCTACTGGCTGGGATACTGATCTGGCTAATTTTGCAAGTTTTGGGTAGGATTGTTTCTTCATCTTCCAAAATTCGCTTTTTTCGCTCGGTCATCATTTGTTTGCCCTTTGCAGGGATGGATTTTAATGTTGTAACAAGCGGTTTGATTACTTACTTACGTAATATGGCTGTAATCGTGTCATCCAGTTGGATGCTGCACACTGGTGGTGCATGAGGAGATACCCCAAAATATATATATATGTAAGACAATAATGACCTCTGAAGTCACATGGAATGATTTGACAAGGTTTTTGGTTCCTGTTTGGTTCCATAGTCACCTTTGCATACAGTGAAGGATGAGAGAGCTCTCTGGTTTCATTTAAAATATTTTAATTTGTGTTCAGAGGATGACGCAAGGTCTCATGAGACTAGAACAACATGAAAGAGAATAATTAATAACAGAATTAAACATTTTGGGTGAAGCAAATAATTAACCACATAGCAGAGCAATTCATGGATATGTTTGTTCATGTGTCCTGCAGGTGTTATAGCTGGTGTGCTGGTGTTTTTCTTGTTGGTCATCATTATTTGTGCTGGAGTCTTTGTATGGTTCCGCTATAAATCTGCACGTAATAAGTATGATATTTATTTACGTTTTTAAATCTATAGGTTAATGTATTTACAGTGCTCAGCATAATTGAGTACACCCCATTTTGAAAATGCATATTTTTATTTCTCAGTGAATATAGGCAATGTATTAAGTGCTTTTAAACAAAACGAATTTATTAAACAGATATATTTATATATCACCAAACAGATTTAGAAATTAAAAAATAATACAATTAAATTTAAGCAAAATATTGCAAAAATTAATTACAACCAACAAAATTTCAACTAAATTTTTGATTATTTTTATTTATTGCTTTTGCTTCTCTTGATTTTTCCTCTTTTTTAAAAAAATTGTACTTAATATTTTTCTATAACATAAATTTGGGTGTACTAGTTTTAAAACTGTTATTGTAAGTTAATCATTTGTCAGATTTGGCTTCAGTACTGTCTAATCTAATGTATATGCACAAATATTGTAGAGCTTCCTATTAAAAACATGAATTTAAAAGATATATTTGTGAGGGCTGTACTTATGCTGAGCACTGTATATATAAAATGTAACAGAAATTCTATTATTTCTATTATTATATCCCTTATATCTTTTTCCCCTCATATTTCATCTTTAGTGGACCAGATGCATCTGCTGATTTAAAAGTGTCTAAAAAGAACTACAAGTATGTATGACTCACTTTCACTTTTTTTAAGTGTGCTACGTGTTGTTGTTTGGTGATTTAATAATAAAAACACTTGTGAAATGTTTCTTTCAGAACAATCGCCTGCGATAAATTTCCTGAACATTTCCGAAACATGAGTCGTGATGATAACAGAGCTTTCAGTGCTGAATATGATGTAAAGCTGACTCAATACAAAACAGTTTTATTTATCTTGAACAATTCAAGTGTTTATAAAGAATGATTTTCCTGAATATGTTTTAACAGGACTTGAGTTCAGTGGGTGTAGAACAGTCAAAGGTTGCGGCTCTTCTCCCTGAAAACAAGGATAAAAATCGATTCTCCAATGTTTTACCATGTGAGTATTTACTTTATATACTAGAAACTTCAAGAAAAGTAAAGGTATGGATACTGTCATTTGGCGATGGTGCAATATGAAGCCATAAGCCTGAGCAATAGTGATCTCAAGGACTCAAAGTCCAAATTCCAGCAGACCCAAGCTCACAATCTTTACTCCTCACCCCATTTTTATAGCTTCAAACAAATAAATTACACTGTTGTAAAAAAATGTCACTGTTATAAAAAAAATGACTGAAAAGCTTTGGTTTTACTCTTTAATTAGGATTAAAGATCCCCTATTATGCATTAAAAAGGTCATATTTTTGTTTTGGGGGTCGCCAACAACAGTCTGATATGCATACAAGGTTAAAAAACACCTTCATTGTATTATAATACGCATTTATTTTTACCCAATTATCCCAACGACTCTTATATGAATACTTCAGGGATTCATTCCAAACCCTTCCTTAGCGCATTGCTAGTCTGCTCTGATTGGTCTAATGACCCAGTCTGTTGTGATCGGCGGACTGCGTTCAGCGCGATACCGAGAGATCCCACCATGGCTCATCATCAATTTTGAACTAGTCAAAGTGCAGAGAGTATGTGTGAGCCCAACGCAGGAGTGCATTAAAGCAATGCAGTTTAACACCAGCATATTGCTCTATTCTTTACCATGACACACATTTAGTATTAATCCACACATTGGCAAAAGCTAGACTACTTTGAACCTTGACCGACTTATGTGTGTAGGAACAGCTGACAGTGGCCATAGCAATGACAAATAGCAGTGGATTGTGAGCTCCACAACGCATTTAAATTTGTAAACAAAGCAGCACACAACACGTTTTCAATGAGGTTTTGAAGCGATATGAGAAAATAAATAGTTAACCAGATACAGTACAAGTGGTTACAAGTAACAAAACAATATCAAATACATAATTTGCAAGCTAGAGAAAACAAGGAGGCAACCATTTTAATTAGACTTGTGAAATGGAGGAAGAAACTGATCCATGAACTGTGTACTGTAAAGTTCCTGTTAATTTGTCTCATAAAAGGTCATTTATCCTTCTCTCTCTCTTTTTAGATGACACCTCTAGAGTGCATCTTACCATAAATAAAGCGGGTGATTCTGATTACATCAATGCTAACTACATGCCTGTAAGTTGTAAAATCTACACTACATAATATAAATTGATTATCAATGAATTTGTGAATTGTAGTGGAGTACTAACGTCTAAAATTAGAAGAAAACTTCATTATTTTCTTAATTTTTTTTTTCCCGAATAACTGACAAGACACTATCCATCTCTTGTATCTTCAATGTTTGATGTTTATGTGTGTATCAGGGATATGGAAATGCAAGCAGAGAGTACATAGCTGCTCAAGGTCCACTGCCATCCACTGTCAATGACTTCTGGAGAATGATCTGGGAGAAAAAGTCATCGACTATTGTCATGGTTACCAACTGTACTGAGGGTGGAAGGGTAAGGCAATGTTTTGAGTTGGCTTGTATATTGCGTCTGTTTACATTTTATACCATTGTATTCATCACACCATTTTAGAACTCCATTATTTTCATTATTTATATATTATGTAATATTTACTCAGCATTTAGTTGTATCCAACACAATCTCACTGCAATTCGTAACTTTTAGATTTAGTGGCTGGTTCGTATGAATTCATACGATCTAATTCGTACAATTTGTTACGATTTGCTCATCCCCAATAACGGTTGAGTTAGGTGCCACGCCTCCTTTTTAAAATCGTAAAATTTCGTCTGACTGAACTTGTACGAATTCGTACGAATTAGCCACTAAACTGGCAAAACGTTAAATACTTACTTTTTCTCGTGAGATCAGGCTGGTTGTATCATACATTTGATTGTTATGAATACAATATTGTGTTTAAAATGTAGGAATAACCTGTTTTTGTCCTCAAAAATAAAGCACGAACTCTCAGTACATTGCTGTGGGGATGAGCAGTTTTGTGGTGCTTGGATTTCTATATAACTAATGATAATAAAACACATAGTCACATCCAAGACTCAAAAAGGTGTAATTGTTTAAATAACATATTGTTTCATTTTGATGTAAAGAAATTTGAATCCTAAACAGATCAAGTGTACTATTTCTGTTAAGGTAAATAATAATTGCCATATGTACCTGATGGAGTTTTTTTCTCTTTGTGATTTAACTCCTCCAGGTCAAGTGTGAACAGTACTGGCCACTGGACTACACACCGTGTCTTTATGAAAACCTGCTTGTCACAGTGAAATCAGAGAACAAATCCCAAAGTTGGACTTTGCGAGAATTTAATGTCAAAAATGTAAGCCATTTCCACCCAGTTATAATTGCTTATTATGTTCTTTTAGTTACTCATTTACCTATTTTACCCCATTTACAAGATGTAAAATAAGCCTGGTGGGAATGTAACATAAGTGGGCGGGGAGAAGCAGCTCATTTGCATTTAAAGCCACAGGCTACAAAAACAGCTACAATGTATTCAGACAGCAAAATGGGCAGATTCTGAAGGCTATAATAAAACATCTGATCTGGTATGTTGAACTAAAACTTTACAGACACATTCTTGAGACACTAAAGGCTTATTTTACATCTTGTAAATGAGGTAAAATAGGTGCCCTTTAAAATGAAAACAGAGAGCTACCTCATCAAAGACAGCAAAAATCCTGAGACAATCAAAGTGTGTAAAACAAAATGTAAAAACAACATTGTTCACCTATGCCACATCCGGTCTCGGTATGTGTTTACTATGGGCAATATGATACTTGCATATTGCATTGCTGACTCTAATGGCAAAATGTAGTATTGCCTATTGTAAACACACAGCGTTACGATGAAAGAGATAATTATAGTCGTTTCAGAATGTTTTGACAATGTCTAAGCTACCTTTTCTGGACTTTGAATGTCTCATTGCTGACTATGAGGGTCAGAGAACTCTCTGATTTCATCTAAAATATATTAATTTGTGCTCTAAAGATGGTCTCAGGTGATTGGAACAACATGAGAGTAATTCATAATGTTTTGCGTGAACTAACCCTTGTAAGTCGCTTTGGATAAAAGCGTCTGCTAAATGACTAAATGTAAATGTAAACAGTACAGTTTTTATGTGCCCCATTAACATTAGAACAGTCAACTTCTGTTTAAATATGAATGCGTGTGATTTCATAATACAAATTTCAGTTCAGTTTAATTTTTTTGAGAGTATATATATTGTAAATATACTGAAACTCTAAGCATCACTTGTCAGGTAACCCTAATACAATCTGTTTAACTCTTTGTGCATAATAGAAAATGACCTCTGAGACGCGAACAGTGCGTCACTTCCACTTCACAGCATGGCCGGATCATGGTGTTCCCCGGGGCACAGAAGAGCTGATCCAATTCAGAGACCTTATCCGTCAGCACATAGAGAGCCACTTCTCTACAGGACCAACAGTAGTGCACTGCAGGTGATCATAAAACATGATTAATGACACTGATGATGAGCAACAGAAAGAGTGGAGGATTAAGAACAAACCATATTAACCAAGTAATGTGAAATATTTCTTTCTTTTGTTGTCTTCTCTAGTGCTGGAGTGGGCCGGACAGGGACGCTGATCGCGCTGGACGTCCTGCTGCAGCAGCTGAACAGAGAGAAGGCAGTGGGTGTAGCAGCATTCGTCCAGGAAATGAGACTCAACCGGCCACTTATGGTGCAAACGGAGGTACAGAGTTTGAGTCCATACCGATAAAAGCCACTTATTAATGTAGGAGGAATTCAAAAATGTCAGGGTGGAATTTTTGATGACTCAATCTTTATTTATTTTTGTTAGTTGCAAAGATCCTTAAATAATGCTAGAATACCACTAAAATAATTTTATAATCCTTTTTTCTTCTTCAAAAGTTTATTTGTCAGCACTCAGTTAATAGCTGCATAACATAAAGTTGATATTCTGAAGAAAAATATAAAAATGTTAAATTTCAAAAGGTTTTTGTAGAATTTTTGGTAACATTATCGAATGTGAAGGACTTACAGGTTGAATAAAAGTACAACATTCATAGCAAAATATAATCTAAGCTAAGCATGCTTCCAAGGTATGGCTCCTTGGTCAACAAATCTTTTTAGTATTCTTTGGTCAGGATGTATTTTTGTAATGATGATTATAATAGGCATTATAAAATATTAAGACACTGCATGCATGTTATACTCTATTTAACTGTGTTATGCTTCTTATCTTTTCTTACAGTCTCAGTATGTGTTCCTGCACCAGTGCATCCTGGACTCTTTGCAAACCAAGTTTGTGCAGCAGTCCGAACCCATTTATCAAAACACTGACACGATCTATGTCAACGCAATGGCTTTAAAAGATTTTGAAAATTCAAGCCACACATGAATTATGCACTTTTTTTTTTCTTTGTTTAGCAAAGCCATGCATGAATAATGTCTGTTGGTATAATGCAGAAAGAAATACCAAGTTCAGATAATCTTCAAGCCAAATTTCAATATTTTCAGCAAGTCTTTTAACACCTAGAATGAAATATCTCCCACTTTCTTGTCAAGTGGTCTCATTCCATAAACACTGAATGAATAGACGATCCAGACATTCCTTTTTCTTAAATGCTGATTACTAATGAAAGACATAGCATTTTAACCCTGAGCTATTAAATAATATGAGTTTACCATTTGAACTGAACTGCCAGTCTTTATTAATATATCTATGTATATGGCCTTGTTTCTTGATATATTTTTTAGCTTGATAATGTTTATGGATTATTTCATTGAGCTGTACTTAATGCTGCTTATTTTGCACAAAGCTTTTTAACAATGAGAACATTTAGTTAGGATTTAAACAAGAGTCTATTTAAAATCAACTTAACTGTGAATCTATATGAAAAGAGCTGTATATTGATTCTTTTAAACATTGTGTATTATTTTGTATTACTAATCAGATTTTAGGATTAAATTATGGTCATATCATATTGGTCAACCACTGTGACCAAGTTAAACCATACCAAAAATGTCAACCGTAAAGCATACGATGCTTAAAGTGCTGGCTATTACTATTGTGAATGACTCATGATATATTACTGTAGTGAATTATGTTGAATAGTGTACTGTTAATGCTAAGAACTGTATGAGGAACCTGAAACCACTGCAAAATGTACACGGGAATTCACAAAATTGTCCTCACAAATACTAATAGCATTAATTTATATTGAAATGACTACATTTTGTGTGCTAATGACAATGTGTGGACAAAAAAAAAAGGTTAAAGCCAAACGTTTAAGTACATTTTTACTTTTACAGGGTTTCTGCAGGTTTCACAGTGTCAAATTTAAGACTTTTAAGACCATTAAAAATTCAATTTTAGACTGATATAGGACTAAACACTGAGAATTTTTTGAATGGCCAAGCAAAAAAAACAAAAACAAAAAAAAGAAGTACTTGCCCCATCACAAAAATTATTCTAATTAGTTATTTCTTAGCCACATATTTTAAATAATGTGTCAAAACAAGCAGACCCTAGTTTTATACATACAATTGTTTTAAGATAACAAGTGTGTATGGGTGTTTCCCAGAACTGGGTTGCAGATGAAAGGGCATCCGCTGCATAAAACATATGCTGGATAAGTTGGCGGTTTATTCCGCTATGACGACCCCTGATTATTAATAATTGACTTAAGCTGACAAGAAAAGAAATGAATGAATGAATGCACGACAGACTGTTAAAATATAAGTTATGAATGGAGTTTTGGAGAGATGTTGGTGATTGGACAGCTTTCCATAAACAAAGGAACATTAAGACCAATTTGAAATAATTTAATATCTACAAGACATTTCAGTGAATTTAAGACTTTTTAAAGTTTAAAATTTATCATATGAAATTTAAGACACTTTAAGACCCTGCAGATACGCTGTTTCTGGAAAAAAAGTTTTTTGTTGAACAACTCAGGAAATTTATGCAGCTTGATCCTGTTGTAAAATAGGATCAAAGTTTGTTGTCATATTTTTATTTGTTCGCTGTCATATTCTTATTTGCTTGTATTAAAACGTCTAGAATTTGTGTGAAAATAATCTAAACTATGGTATAAACCGCTGTCACAATTTCAGCTACATTACATCAATTACATTGATTATTGTCAATTCTAAATTAAGAAGCATAACTGATTCCTATTCATAAACTAACCAAATTGAACCCATTTTGAAATATATGTCAGAAAATGCTTCACAAAGAAACTTTTGGGGATCTATTTTAATAATCTAAGTGCAAAGTCTAAAGCGTGTGGTGCAAAAGCATTAGGGCGTGTCCGAATCTTCTTGCTATTTTAAGGACAGAAACCCACGCTCTGTGCCCTGCTGCATGGTCTAACAGGATTGTGCTTATTCTCTTAATGAGTTCTGGGTGTGTTTTGAGCATAATGCATTAAACCAATCAGAGTCTCATCTCCTATTCCCTTTAAGAGTTAGGTGTGTCACGCCATGACACATTTGCTATTTACATGGCGGACTTTGTAAGTGAAAAAACTGAACATTTCTTTAGTGAGAAAACAGTTAAACAGACCATCTGCAGCGTGAGAATAAAGAATGAGCCTCCTTCATTGGACCTCTTTACTTTCTCTTTACTTTTTACTCTTTACTCTTTTACATTTGAGGAGTAAGTGGTGGAAACTTACTCCCCTGAAGACATACATTCGCCTGCATATTTCATTTCATTTGTTAAGCACAAAGATTTGTTTCAAAACTATTTCTAAATTCAGTTCTAATTTCTAGCAAATTAATAAATGAACAATGATAACAAAGTGTGGTAAAAAACTTACACACATCCTTTTTAAAAATGTAAATCCAAACACACATCTTATTCTTACGCCTCACATATGGTGATGCAAACGTCTCCAAAACCCAAATATGAAGTTAAAGCAAATATAATATAAATAAATAATACTACTAATAATAAAATTATACAAATGCAAATTATTATTAATAAACTGAAAAAAGCCCCCCGAGATGAAGTCATGGGGGTTTTGTTTTTTATATTTATGTATATTAGGATTTTAATCCTTTAATTTTTTTCTATGTGTAAAGATATTTGTGTATTGCTGAACATCCTGTGTGTATTAAGTAATGTGTACACTTTTGGACCTGCATAGGCGCATAACTAATGCGCTTTGCGCTGGACTTTAGACCAGCTTTCAGTTGGTCAAGGCGCCATCTATTTCAGTTCCTTAAAATAGCAACACACCAACAATGCGCCTTAACACACCTCCTTTTCAGGCCAGCACACCCATCTGTCCACAAAGGGGTGCAAATGGATTTACTATTTAACCAACGTGAAGCAAAACCTGAAAATTACTGTTGCGCTGGTCTGAAAATAGCTAAAAAATCACACCAAACACGTCTTGCGCCAGATGTACGCTCAATCCCTTGATCTTTAAATCTCTAGTGAAATGACTGAATTTAAACCACTTCTTTTAAAGTAAATGTGACCACATATTTGAGTATTTTTATATTGTATGCTAATGAACATACCTATTTTACGTTGTTTTTACCAGTAATGAGTAGGGCCAGACGGAATTTGCGGACGTTTTTTGCTATTTCTGTGGAGAATTTTTGTAAAAATCTGCGGATTTCTGCAGAATTATTTTGGGAGTATCATTACTAAAACCTTAATTAGTGAAATAAAAAGTAACACCTTTTTAACTTTTGTTTAATGCTTAAATTGGAAATCTAATTAGATTCACTTTATTTGGTAAACAAAGCAAGTCTCTCATATAATATATCTACTAAAAAACTGCATTGTACATAAATCAGATGAACATTTTCATATTAGTCAATAATATTACTGTAATTAATTAAAAAAAAAACTAAATAAATTTAGATTTACACACATTTACTCAAGTAAATAAACAGAATTAATGCGCGCGCAGATTCCGTGTGGGCCTAGTTATGAGATTCTTTTTTGCACTGAAAGTCACTTTAGTAAGAGCTGAAATGTAAACCGCCATCTTGAATGAAAAACCACACCATTTATGGTTATGCCGCTCAAAGCAAAAGCAACAAACTACGAAATACATATGTATTACTGTATTGCACAAACATGTTATGTCTTCAAAGCAAGTAATCAACATAAATGTGTAAAAGAAAAAGTGAACAACATGTGGTAAGAACAACATTATGGATGCATCCATCACAGTTCTTTGAAATTGGTATACACAAGTTGGGTGAAAAATAACTTTGCATTACATATGGGGTAATAAACTCTATATTTCTAATACTGCCTTTCATGGCTGACAACTGTACTATTGACACAGGAAATGTACTATCTTCAGCCGTTCCATTTCGCCTAGTCAAAACTCACCCAATCTGTATTTAAATCCAAAGCAGCACCTATTGTTAGCATCACTGAACCCATGGTACTACTGGAGTACTTCTTCTTGTAACAAACTTGTAGTATTGAATGAGCTAATTTTATAGCCTTCCATACGTTTTTTTATTCATATTACTTGTTGATGAATGTTAGCGAATTAGCATTAACTTATTTGAATCAACTGTGTAATTAATAAAGCTTGTGTATATAACCAATCGGCTGGCATCAGCATGCATATGTCTGTTTATTTCACTCAGCATAGTTGAAATACTAACGGTTTCAGACTTTTCTTTTGCGATCATAAGTATTCTCTCATAGATCTGGTCGCCTCGGAGTCATCCTCGTTTTCTGTAGTGTTAAAAAACATTTCTATCATTTCATCTTTAGTGTCTTCCATGTAGTCAAACTGCTGCTCTGCCATGATGTTGAGCACTTCTGACGGCGGATGGAGCGGCTCCAAGCTAAAATCGGCAGGTAACGGCACGGAGAACTTCTTGCTGATGTTGTGCAGGACGCAGCAGGCTCTGATCATGCATGCCACAGACTCGGGTGACTGGATGGAGCCGAAGTCTTGCAGGCATTGGAAACGGCTTTTCAAACTACCAAAGACATGCTGCGAACTGTTGTATAGCAGAGCGTGTGCTTTGTTAAATTGCACAGCCGCGTTGCTTTTTATACGAATGGTCTCCACTGGGGTCAAAACATGTCCACATCCTAGAAGAGATGGGCTACCTGTGGGGGGAAAAGAGAGAGTCGATGAGGCATCTGATCATTCGCATGACCCCCACTTTCAATGTTTAGGCTTGGTATTGACAAAAACAGATCCATTTATTTCATTTTTTTTTAAATCTCAAGAATAAAAAAATGCTTGTATTCGTACCCTGCTGTCCTTCACAGTGGCTGAAAAATTGATTAAGAGTTTTATTTTCTCTCGCATCGACTACTGCAATGCTTTACTTGCAGGCTTTTCAGAATCCACCACTAAATAGACTGCAGCATGTCCAAAAATTCAACATTTAATAAATATTTAGATAGAATAACATAAAATAAGATCAAAATCTAAACAGTTTAAGATTTACTTTTGATCAAAAGATCTTGGAATTTTTAACAATTAAAAAGATATTTGCTTTAAAGTCTCTCAGGTAAAAATCGTTGTCTGGCATTCCAAAGGTATAAGCTTCACAGTTGTTTCCTATTGCGATACTGACATTTTGGAGGAACTTCAGCTTAAAATAAATGTCCATAAGCGAGTGGTTCTTGCTGGTCATGAGCTGTTTTAAGCAACCTGATTAATTAATTTGTATTAATTTGTATGAGTTCAATCGTATGTAAATTAACGATTTTAAAAAGGAGGCATGGCACCAAACCCCAACCGTCATTAAGGAATAAGCAACTCATACTAAATTGTACAAATTCAATTCAATTCACCTTTATTTGTATAGCGCTTTTACTATGTAGATTGTGTCAAAGCAGCTTCACATAAAAGATCATAGTAAATAGAAAGTGTCAGTTCATTTTTCAGAGTTTAAGTTCAGTTCAGTTTAGCTAAGTTCAGTGTGGTTTAATAATCACTACTGAGAGTCCAAAAACTGAAGAGCAAATCCATTGATGCGCAGCTCTACAGATCCCGAACCATGCAAGCCAGAGGCGACAGCGGCGAGGAAAAAAAACTTTACCAATTGACAAAAGTGAAGAACAAAAAAAAAAAAAACCTTGAGAGAAACAAGACACGGTTGAGCACAACCATTTCCATTTCTCCGCTGGCCAAAAAACATCTTGAGATTATACGATGAGATTATACGAATTCAAACAAATCAGCCACTAAATAAAGATTTACGAATTGTTGCTAGAAAGCGTTGGTTTAAGCTGTTTTTTCTTAGTAGACAGTTCTGAGTTTATTGCTATATCAGCTAAAAGTGTCTACAGATAAAAATCGATGTCTGGCATTGCAAAAGTATATGCATGACAGTTTGTTTCCTATCTGCTTGTTAAGTCGTGATGTATCGGTGAAGTATGAAATACTGTTTTTGGGTCCAAGCCGAAACCGCTACTCATTTGAATTGAGAAAATAATCATTTATGATCACTTTTAGTCACATCACACATTAAAATAAATCTGATATAAAATCATGGTGTACACAACACGAATATTGCATCATAGACATTAATTTTCTAACAATTTATGAAGAAATGCTTAACAGTTTGTTTCCTATTGCAATACTGACATTTTGGAGGAACTTCAGCTTTGAGTAAATGTCCATGAGCGAGTGGTTCTTGCTGGCCATGATCTAATTTTAAGCAGACTGGTCTGACGAGGAAACGTGACTATTTTACATTTTTCCAATTTAGTGGTTAATTCATATAATTCTTAGGAGTTAAGTGGTATAAAAATGTACAATTTTAAAAAGGAGGCTTGGCACCAAACCCCACCCATAAAGCCAACCGTGATTGGGTGATGAGCAAATCATACTAAATTGTAGAAATTAGATGGTACAAATTCAAACGAATTAGCCACTAAATCGAAAAGTTACGAATTGTCATGAGATAGCGTTGGTTTAAGCTGTTTTTTGTTGTTTAAGTTCTACCAGTTTTGATGGACTCCGCATTTAAACTTATTTTCTTTCTCTACATTTATTTTCTCTACAGATAAAAATCGTTTTCTGGGTTATGATTAAAAGCAGCTTTTGACCAGAACTATCTTAAACCAGAAGCCATGAGTCAAAACCAACTTAACTATCATGTGCTGTTTTTTTTTTTTTAAACAGTGTATGTTGCATTTTATTAATTACTATCAACATTATTATTTTTTCTTAAAATGAACTACATATCTTATTCTGCATAAAAATAATTTGGTTATAAATAATTTTTCAGGTGTTCTTCTTACAGTCTAAATTATGAGTTAATTACATGTACTAATAAATAGTTGGGGATAGAATGTGGGTTTAGTAACATATAATTAAGCATAGTTTATTGTAATTACTATAGTAAGTGCATAGAACCTGTGTAAAGACACCTTAAATAAAAGCGTTACCAATGATTCCACATGTAGGCACTTCACTTGAGTTCCAGTTTAAAAAAAGCATTACACAAGGTGGGCTCTGCATGTGATTGCTGTCATTACAGTCTAAATGAAACATCAATTTCTGTTATAAAAAAAAATGTTCAAGACATCATTCAAAACTGTATAGAGTTTATACTCATTTGTGTAAAAACCTACTCTCAAAAACAAAACACTGTGCCTTTATAAACAAAAAAAAATCTATTTGATATTATTTTAATATTCTAGTTTTATTACTTAACCATTAGTGACCGGTCAAAAATAAAATGAAATGAAAAAAAATAAAAATAATCATCCCAAACTGATTTGTGACATTGTGGTTTTGTGTTGTATTATATCTATGTAATATGCTCTCAAATGTTTATTTTTGTAAATGTTGGGAGCAGTTAATTTTGCATTTTTGGTTTCAACAACCAAATCCATCTAGAACTGTCAAAACTTCATCTGCAATGCATTTAGTGGTTTTATCCGATCAGATTTTCCTGTTGGGTAGTTTAAATTTGTCATTTTTACTGTTGATCATCAGTTGGCAGCAATAACACTTTAGATAGGCCTCTGCAAAAAAAGTTTCTGGCTTTTAAATTGAGTTCTATTGAAATTAGCATAGTGTGCGTGCATTTATATAGACCTATTTGAGGGATGTAAACAAAAACAATGGTCCCAACGTATTTCTTGTTTTACATTTTTAATTTCTATAGCTTCCAACAATCCAAAAAGAGCCACATAAGGATAAATAATGTTATGAAAGCTGTTTTAACATTAAGTTTTAATTGAATTGCTTTGTTTTTACAGTCATGAAATAGTTTGATAACAAGCAGGAACTGTTCATGGACCAATGACATCACCACATTGAAATGGTCCACTCTATATGATTATGGAAGTCAATGGGGCAAAAGTAGTAAAGTAGAAGCACTAAGGAGAGTATATTGTAGACTCTTTGAAAATTTTCTACAGTATTTTCACAAAATATGTGTCAAAATAAGAAACAGAGAAAGTTGTGGCCAAATTAAGACTCAAAATCACCCCAAAATGGATTATATTCACACATTTGTTCAGTGCCAACTTGTGACATGCACCCTATAATGTTTACCATGGTACTTTGAATATTTGGCCTGAAACAACATGAAAGTATGACTTCAAAACAACATTATCACTACTTGACAGTGAACATTGTTGTACTTTGATAGTCATTGACTAATACTACGATGTCACAATATGAAATTTGCAAAGAATACTTTTCTGTTATTATGTTAAGTAGAAAGTATAAATGTGTGATTATAAAACCAACTTCATCTCAATTTGTTACCATTACATATGGTTCCCAAAGTGGAGGATGGGGTCCCTGAGCAGCCGCAGGGTGATTTTCAAAAATCAAATCAATTTTAATAAGCCATTAAAAGTACTATTTAGCCATAACTGACAGAATTAAAAAAAGAGTATATTAAAATGCAAATTAATAGCCACCAATTTCATTTTTTTTCCTCATTGGATGGCCATTCCTTGGGTTTTTACATTAGATTATCCCCACAGCAGTAGCATCATTTGCAGCAAATTGATTTTACAGCACCAGTCTTAACTTTCAACACCTTTATGTCACTCAAACACATTAAAGATGAATACAGGAGACTAAACATTGAGAATGACCTCCGAGTGATGGGCTCCATAATTAAAACAGACTCCTGGTGTAAACATTGTGTTGACCAGTCTTATTAAGCGAAGATTATATTAAATTAAATCAATAAATGACTATAAAATATATATATAGACCATTTCAATGTGGTGATCAAGCTATTTCATAACTGTAACAAGAAGCAATTCATTCATAACTTAACGTAAAAACAGCTATCATGACATTATTTATCAATATGTAGCTCTTTATAGATTCTAAGAAAATATAGAAATTAAAAATGTAAAACAGGAAGTATGTTAGGACCATTGTTTTGATTACATCCCTTAAATGGTTTATAGATGTTAAGACTGTTGCACTTTTTAGTGCTGTCAATATGCTTATGTTTATATAGGCTTATTGGTGTGTGTGTGTGTGTGTGTGTGTGTGTGTGTGTGTGTGCCGTTGCATTGAACATTTGTGTTTACAACCACCTTTGAAATTAGTGGGGGTCGTGAGTCACTGACGTTGTTATTTTGGGGGTCGTGGGCTGAAAACTTTGGGAACCCCTGACCTATAGGATTTAAGGTAAAATAAGAAAACTAAAGGTTTATTAGTTGTTCCCAATGGTTCTTACCAATGATCCACGTGTGCCCGTGTTGAAATATGCTGAACTGTCTGCCAATGTCCGAGTTTTCCCAAACAGAGTGTTCAGGAGTTCCCCCAGGACAGCACTGCTCCACACTAAAGAGATTCCCGTCCGCGTCGAATATGACCTGCACCATGATTGAATGATAACCCAGAGTATTCACATACATGCGTTCCTCCAAGACGGGAGGTCTCACCCTTATGTGCAAATACCCCAACACTCCCACCACATGCGGGATGCCGCTCAGGTTCTTGAAGGCTTGTGCGGCACCCATGCGGTCGTTATAACTGTTCGGGAATGTGATGAATTCGGGGGTTAAGTCTGATAAGAGTTTGGTGGTGGCCTTCACCGCCTCGCATGCTGTTTTCTGATCGATTCTCAGACGGTCTGTGACTTTATTTGGCAGAGACCCCTGTGCGTAGTAGGCAAGTGCGGCCAGAATGTTGGCCTCGGACAAGTTCGGCTTGTGGCTGGACGCAAATATGTCTTTTTTAAAACGGGCCTGGATGAAATCGATGATGAACCGCAGACACTGTCGGTTGAGATGTAACCAGCGTGAAAGGAAGTGATCGTCCAGTCCGCCCAGCACAGAGTGGATCTCGGGAGCAGAGATGGGCTCGCTGGTGCTGGGCTGTTTGTCTGGTTTTTTGTTGCTGATGTTGGATGATGTTGTGTTGTTACATACACCATTTGTTAATAAATCATCCTGAACTGCAAACCACAGCGCACCAGCTAAAGACATTATGAGCAGCAGGGGGGGAAACTGTTGAAGTCCTCCTCTGGGTTGTGTTTCAGTTGACTAACGTTATCTCGATTACTGTCTACAAGAAAACTTCGCGTGAACTGGACCATAAAGCGTCAGTATCTTCAAACATCAGATTAGTCCATGAAAATAAAGTATTAACTGAATGGAATGACGACCGGGTAGTACTTAAAACATCTCATCTGCGTTTGGTTTACGTAATTTGGAAAGAAAAGCCAACACTTTACCTTCAAAACAAACGAAAAAACACGAAATGAATGAGAGGCATGTTGAGGATGGATCGCGTTTACACATCCGGGTCAGGGGAAAATGTCTTTGAATTTCAAAATACAGGTCCCGCTATATATCAGGAGAAAATAGTAACTAATATTATTAATTCATTAATTTTCTTGTTGGCTTAGTCCCTTTATCAATCTGGGGTCGCCACAGCGGAATGAACCGCCAACTTATCTAGCACATGTTTTATGCAGCGGATGCCCTTCCAGCTGCAACCCATCTCTGGGAAACATACACACTCATACACTACAGACAATTTAACCTACTCAACTCACCTGTACCGCATGTCTTTGGACATTGGGAAAACCGGAGCACCCTGAGGAAACTCACGCGAACGCAGGGAGAACATGCAAACTCCACACAGAAACGCCAACTGAATCAGCTCGAACCAGCGACCTTCTTGCTGTAAGGCGACAGCACTTCTGCTCCACTGCGTCGCCTAACTAATATTAAACATAAATAAATAAACTATAACTTTATCTAGAAGATACAAACAAATTACTTTTCTAAAGAATTAACTCATTTATTGCAGTTAATATTACGTTAAAAGTGTTTATTCATTAGGCGACACAATGGCTCAGTGGTTAGAACTGTTGCCTCACAGCAAGAAGGTCACTGGTTCCAGTCAGTTGGCATTTCTGTGTGGAGTTTCTCCCAGTATGTTCCCCCAGTGTTTGTGTGGGTTTCCTACGGGTGCTCCGGTTTCCCCCACAAGTCTAAAGACATGTGGTACAGGTGAATTGAATAAACTAAATTGGTCGTAGTGTACGAGTATGAATGAGGGTGTTTGGATGTTTCCCAGTGTTGGGTTGCGGCTGAAAGGGCATCCGCTGCGTAAAACATATGCTAGACAAGTTGTCGGTTTGTTCTGCTGCGGCGACCCCAGATTAATAAAGGGACTGAGAATGAATGAATAAAAGTTTTGTGATTGAAAGTGCATTCTATACGTAGGCTACATTAATGCAGTGTTTCTCAACCATGTTCCTGGAGGACCATCAGCTCTGTACATGTTGCATGATCTTAACCAAACACACCTGATTTAGATAATCAGCTCATTAGCAGAGACTGAAGGAACTGTAATGGGTGTAACAGACAAAGGAGACATCCAAAACATGCAGTGTTGTTAGTCCTCCAGGAATGTGGTTTAGAAACACTGCATTAATGTAATTTATACATGCATTACTTAGTATTGACGCAACATAACCTTAATTTTTTTCCAATGTCATTTTAATGTATAAATGGGCTTTTGTAAACAATAATTATAGTGAAATAACATATAAACTTGAATTTAATTGAACTGAATTAATGCCGTTATCTGAGTGACTTTTAATTTGGCATTCTGAATTCTGAAGTGTCGTTTATTATTATTATTTCTTGTCGTAAAAAAAGTGAAGTTTGACGCAATATACCACTTTAAACTACGCAAAACACAGATGAGACACACGTTAACAGTTTCTCCTTAATTATGGCTCTAACTTTAGGGAGAATGTCAGTTAATAGTGCCTTTAGGAGGGCGATCCTGAGTTTAAACTACGTGAAAGGACAAAGATTTAACAGCAGCACTTCAAACAAGGAAAGAAAAACTACGAGCTCAGGTAAAGTAAAAACAAAGTTTCCCCCTTTGTCGGTAGAGGTCAGCAAAAACTTAAAGTTTGGACTTTGGAGGAACTCACTACAGGTCTGTATGAAAGTAACTTAGTGGGAGTAACCTGACCGGTAGGCGAGGCCAAAATGGAGAGGCGTTCTGACAACATGTCACCTGATTGGGTTTAGGTTGGGTTAGGCGGGGGTTCATTAAGGGAGATCATTTTCATTGCATGGTTTAGAAAAAAAAAAATCACCAGTTTGGAAACACCCACACATTCAGAAACGCCCGTGAACGTAGGAGGGGACTGTAATGTTCACAACTGACCAATCAAATAACTTTTACCTGAGACTCTTGTAAGCTGAGTTGGACTTCAGCAATAGTGCAATGGGTGAATAGCTTTCAATCTTCCTCTAAGTTCCAGTTAAAGACGACATATCGTTAATGTTACCCAGTGTTTAAGTAGCAAGAAAGGAAAGATTATTTAGAAATACCTAACGCTACGGTTGACCTTATTAACTTATTTAGGGCATACAGAAACGAAAGCAGAGTTGTGACGCAATGCACAGAACTAGTCGAGCCTCGTAACTTACTATTTATATTACACGAGAATCTGCACATAAAGCTAAAGAATATATATTTTACTTTTTTTAAACGCATGGCTTCAATCCCTAATTTTCTGATTGAAGTTGACGCTGCTCAAATCTTTGTTTAACAACAAAAAATGTGTCCGATTTATGGTACTATATGAAGAACTGTTGTGTATTGACTCTGCTTTGATTTAGCTTTCCTGTAATGCTCCTAATTTATTTATTTTGATACACTTTTATACAATTGTAATTTACTCACCCCTTTCTTTGTTAGTATTTTTTCTGTCTGCAGTTAATGTAGCTTGTATTTTCCCTCTTTTGTATCTCTCTTATATTGATCTCCTGATTGTGGTTTCATATTTTCATCATCAAAAAAAAAAAAAAAAAAAAAAAAAAATATATATATATATATATATATATATATATATATATATATATATATATATATATATATATATGTATGTATATGTATGTATGTATGTGTGTGTTACACAGAAAGTGATATTGAAACCATCAAGCATATTTTATACAATTGCATATACTCAGAGTTATTTTGGATTTATGTACACGACGTGTACATGTCTCATGTCAATATCCATGTAAACCATTTTTGCTGAAAACAAGTCAAATTTGGTGTAACTAAAGAAAATTATTATAATTAAATTATTAATATTACACAGTGTTTTGGAATTACATGCAGACGCAAATATGGGTTGTTTTAATAAACACCTAATTTTAATAAAAACCTCATTATTAATAATAATCTCAAATGAAAATGAGAGTAAAAAAAATATTAAAATTGTTGTAATGTTCAGACACTAAAGGTCTTAGGATATTCAGTGTATAGGAGATGAAAAATTATTACTAAAAAAAAAAAAACGTCAGCACTTTTAAGGTTTACAATGTAAATCCAACTAGAAACATTTGTTTGGTAAACAAAACTACAGTAGCGCTATAGTACATCTGCTACAATACATTGAAAATATAATGTTACAAATTGTGTTGTACGTTTTTAAACTTAGGTTGTGTTGTAATTTTTTGCTGTGAAATTACATTTTAATATTTATTTTAAATGACCTATAGTCTAATTTAAATTTAAATCAAAAAGCAATTTATTAAATCATTTTAGTAGCGCTATAATACATCCCCTAATATACATAGAAAATATATTGTTAAAAATGTTGTTGTACCTAAATAGACTAAAATGATTATTCAATAATATCACTTAAATTAACATAAAACGTTGAATAAATATGAATTTATACACATTTACAAATAAGTAAATAAATAGGCTGAATAGATGGCCTCAAAAATTCACCTGTATAAGGTGTCTGTCCATCTATCTTTCCATCTATCTTTCCATCTATCTTTCCATCTATCTTTCCATCTATCTATCTATCTATCTATCTATCTATCTATCTATCTATCTATCTATCTATCTATCTATCTATCTATCTATCTATCTATCTATCTATCTATCTATCTATCTATCTATCTATCTATCTATCTATCTATCTTTCCATCCATCTATCTATCTATCTATCTATCTATCTATCTATCTATCTATCTATCTATCTATCTATCTATCTATCTATCTATCTATCTATCTATCTATCTATCTATCTATCTATCTATCTATCTATCTATCTATCTATCTATCCATCCATCCATCCATCCATCCATCCATCCATCCATCCATCCATCCATCCATCCATCCATCCATCCATCCATCCATCCATCCATCCATCCATCCATCCATCCATCCATCCATCTATCTATCTATCATTTTTAAATTGCCCTCTATTGTATGTACAGCACATTTCAACAGATTAATTTAGCATGAATATAAATGTTCAGTCCTATGATTGTGACAGGTTCTAATGGCCCAGTAGTTTCTGAGAGAAGGGGTGCAGTGATGCTTATTGGGATAAACCGTCCTGAGGCACGTAATGCAGTGAATCGAGAGACTGCTCAGAGACTGACCGAGGAGCTGTCAGCCTTCGACCAGGACGACAGCCTTAATGTGGCAGTGCTGTATGGAGTGGGTAAGTTACACATGATTTACACATTAATAATCAGGTGGATAAAGCTGATGTAAAGTGATGATCAAATTCAAGTTTGATGGTTGTTGTCTGACTTGCTGTAAAAATTCATGAGTTCAAGAGTTCATTATGGATGCTAAAGTTAACTAACATTAGAAGTGAACGTGCAATACATTAATTAATTAATTCATTCATTCATTCATTTTCCTTTGGCTTACTCCCTTATTTATGAGGGGTCCCATAGTGGAATGAACCACCAACTATTCCAGCATATGTTTTACACAGCGGATATCCTTCCAGCCACAACCTAGCACTGTCGCCAAGTATTTTCAACGAAATGACGCTAAGGTCTGCCTGAAAAGTCACTAAAAGTCGCTAGATTACATCATATGTTAATTTGCATACTACTGACGTCATCACGTTCTACCGTTTTTGTTTGTTTAACAGCCTATGGTCAATAAAGGGGTATTTACATTTGCACTACACTTTACGTATGCATGTCAATTTAACAAAATTGATTACAGTTTAAAAACATATCATTATAGATGTGTTGTGAATTTGCAATCTCTCAGACGTAATAAACTCAGACAAGTACTGAAAGTCTCACTTAAAAATTCTGTGATTGTGAACAAGAAAAGAATAAATGGTCAAATTAAATTGTTAAAGTAAAGGAGAAGCAGATCAGTTTGACTACACAAGG
This sequence comes from Danio rerio, assembly GCF_052040795.2. Classification (NCBI taxonomy): domain Eukaryota; kingdom Metazoa; phylum Chordata; class Actinopteri; order Cypriniformes; family Danionidae; genus Danio; species Danio rerio. The sequence continues at coordinate 7,955,544 of NC_141044.1, forward strand.
GAAATACCTTCACACTGCCGGTGCTAAGTCCTTTGCCGTCGGTACGCAGAGAGGGGATCTGAGTCAGGCTGCAGGTGGGAGAGGCTGCTGTGCGAGGACTGGGCCGCCTGTCAGTGCTCTGAGGCGGAGGGGGGGCCGGCTGCATCACCCCCAGCTTGTTGAGAAGAGTAGGGACGGTACAGTATGGACAAATGGCAGTCTATAAAAATCTCCAGTAACACAAAGAAAAAGTCGCTAGATTTGTCGCTAGTCACTTTTTTGAAAATTTCTCACTAGGGGGGTCTGAAAAGTCATTAAATCTAGTGACAAAGTCGCCAAGTTGGCAGAGCAACAGGATCGGTAAAATGAGGTGCCGGATCCGGCACAAATTAAGCCCTGCCCACACCATTACCCCACCAGCCTGAACCATTGATACAAGGCAGGATGGATCCTTGGTTTCATGTTGTTGATGCCAAATTCTATCCGGATGTTGCAGCAGAAATTGAGACTCATCAGACCGGGCAACGTTTTTCTAATCTTACATTGTCATATTTTGGTGAACCTGTGCAAATTGTAGACTCAGTTTCCTGTTATTAGCTGACAGGAGTGACACCCTGTGTGGTCTTCTGCTGCTGTAGCCCATTCACCTCAAAGTTTGAAGTGTTGCATGGTTTCCTCTACATTCATTTTTCCATGGCGAGGCGCCACACCAAAATTCATCCCGCTACAGCTACATTACAGCTTCTCATTCAAAACATTTAGTCGTTGTTTTTTTTTTTTAATTGAGGGTTATAATCACACCAAAACACATTAAAAGGTACGTGAATTATAACAGCGCAAACTTTTCTGCAACCGTAGTAGTGCTGTGTGTTATTTGTTTAACCTGACAGGTGCGTGATGCGTGAGGCCAGCAAACACGACATAGCTTTTGTTAAGATAAACACAGTCCCCATAATTATACTTTATGTATTAATAAAGACTTTATCTTGCTGGAGTTTATTGCCGTTTCACTTTACTTCAGGACGCATTGTATATTGCCGCTCTGTAGGTCTATTGGAGACATTCATAAATATTCCTAGCAAATCTAATAAATGTTGGAGACATGCTTGTTACATAAACACATTAAATCGCACTTCAGCAGTGTTTATTTGAGAGCGCACAAGAAGATCTGCACTTAAGCAGCATATATTTGAAGGTGTGCAAGAAGTTTTGTGCACAAACAGAGGAAATCGGCGCGCAAGCAAAGAGATTCGCATGCTCGTATTACATAAATGTGATTTCGACTTGTAATACTGCGCTCACGACATTTCTCCATTTGTCATTGAAATAAGGTCAAAGGTAGTTGGTACATTTGTGTGAAAGACCTGCCTCCACAGCTGGAAAAAATCCTAGAGGAAACATTGTTTTGTGCTTTCAGAGATGCTTTTCTGTGTACCACGATTGTAACGAGTGCTTATTTGAGTTACTGTTGCCTTTCCATCAGTCTGAAGCAGTCTACCCATTCTCCTCTGACTTAAACAAGGCATTTGCACCCACAGAACTGCCACTCACTGGAGATTTGATCTTTTTCACACCATTCTCTATAAACTTTAGAGATGGTTGTGCGTGAAAATCCCAGTCGCTCAGCAGTTTCTAAAATACTCAGACCAGCTTGTCTGGCAATAACAACCATGCCACATTCAAAGTCACTTAAATCATCTTTCTTCCCCATTCTGATGCTCGGTTTGAACTGCAGCAGATCGTCTTGATCATAACTACATGCCTAAATTCATTGAGTTGCTCCCATGTGATTGGCTGATTATAAATTTGCACTAATGAGCAGTTGGACAGGTGTACCTAATAAAGTGGCCGGTGACTGTGTATTACCTATATTCACTGAGAAATGGATTAAAAACATTAATTTTCAAAATGGGGTGTACTCATTTATGTTGAACACTATATTTAATAAATGTTAAAAATTTACTGGGTTATGTGTAAAACTGTGAAGGTTTAAGGCTATAAATGTCTTTGCCTGAGTAGGCAGCACATGGCTGCAAGAGTCCTGTGTTGTGTCAAAGCCTCTGATGACAATTTTACTACATTGAAAACAGTTATGGCCGACCATCAAATTGCACACCCTCAATAGAAATAATTTGTTCAACATGGACCAACCGTCTCTGCTCAAATTTCCTAAATCACCTTTTACACCAGTCAAATGAGTGGTTTTACTCTTTCTCGCACTCTAAACCTGGACCCCAGCCAGAGAAGCCGAACACAGCAGATAGCGTTACATAGTCAACAACACGGAGAATGACAGTAATTGCTTAAATTTTGAAGAAACGAACAAGTGTCAGAGGTGATAACGGCCACACAAGAACTCCCTTATTTCAGAGGTTCAGGTCTGTTTTAACATCTACTGTATCTCAGACATTTAAATGGACATTAAAATGCAATTGAGAACATTACACAATCTCACTTACTGGTCTACATTTTACAAGTCCATTAGGAAGCCATTAAGTAAATTGTGTCCATGGCATGTTTGCCTTTGAGCTAAATTATAAATAATTGCTGTTTTACTGCTGCGTTCAAGCAGTGGTGTGTGCAAGTACACCGAAAGACCGTTTTTAACTGGCAATTTTTCACTGAAGAAGGTTTGAAATGACTTGGTATTTTGTTAGATTGCTTTATGAAAAAGAAAAGTGCACAATTGTTTTTATTGTAATGTAATTGTTTATATTGTAAGTTTATTGTCTTCCACATAAAATAAAAGGACACTTAAGTCTACGCTGTAAAAAATATTCGTAAATTGAAAGTTTTCTGTATTTTTTCATTATTTTTTTATTTACACTATCAGCCAAAAGTTTTATTTAAAAGAAAATTATTCTGTTCATCAAGGTTGCTTTTATTAAATGTTATACATTTTTTAAATATTTATAAAAAATTGAAATAACTGCTTTCTTATTGTATTGTAATAAAATTATTACTCCAGTCATTATTGCTTTTATTACTATGACCATAAATAATAGTAAATAATTAATACATGAATTATAAACTACTAAATTATTAACAGTTATTTTATAGTGGAATGACATTTCACAATTTTACAATTTGTACTGTATTTTAAACTGTAATTTGTACTGTATGATGAAATAAATGCAACTTTGTTGAGCAGGATAAATTTATTTTAAAACATTTAAAAATCACACTGACCCCAAACTTTTGCCCTGTAGTGTATGTTTTTATTTTTCATTTATTTATGCTTTTGGATGACATTATGGGATCTTGATCTTTCTTCCAACATCTTTTATCCTTGAAAAGTTAAAAAAAAAAAAAGTGACTTTTATTAACATTATTAATAGATTAATGTGACTACTGTCTGGGTTGGTATTGCATATTATTGTATAAAAAACGTTTAATAAACTGCCAGGACATTTTCTGTTATTTTACAGACTAATTTCTCTATATATTGTTTATTTACTTAAATTTACTGGCTGCAATTAATGAGTAGGAAATGGCTGAAAATGAAAGGAAGAAAATTCAAATGAGATTGCCCAAAAGGTTTGCTTAAAAAATATTTACAATATCAGCAAATGTATTTTGAAAAAATTCACTGGCAAAAATCTGCATTAATAAGCATAGGAGACTCCATAGGTCTTAAACTCAATTAATTGAGGACTGCAGCTCTGCACAGTTTTGCTTCAACCCTAATCAAACACAGCTGATCCTAATCAAGGTGTTCAAGACTACTAGGGACCATTAAGCAGGTGTGAGTTGGAGGTTGAAGATATGCAGAGCTGTTGCCCTCTAGGAATTTGAGTTTGAGACCCCTGCTGAAAACAAACGGTTATTTTTAGCTGTAGCCTTAGTTCATCACACAAAAGATTAATAACAGTAACCACTTGTTGCTGGTAGAATATGAATATATAACAACATTATTAGAATAATTGAGTAACATGGCGCTGAAGCTGCACACATACAAATATTTTTAACATTTAGCTATGATATCCTTTCTGACTTTCATGGTTTAATCCATGTTGTGTAATTGAGTTGTTTGTTTCAGGAGGCAATTTCTGCGCTGGATTTGATCTGAAGGAGTTGGCCCATGGTTCTGATTCTCTTGAACTTGAGCAAGATGTCAGCAGTGGTCCTGGTCCCATGGTAAGGTCCTTTTCAGATGCAGATTAACATGGTTATAATACAGGACACCTGTTTGGATAGAACTGTGTGTGGGTATAGTACTGTCATATTGGAGCAATATAAGCACAAGTCTCTTTTTTTTAATATACTGGCATTAAAATAGGATCCAAATCCCAGTGATTTTGAGGCCCACTACAACGTTACATAGAAATGCCCTCCCACCAAATTGATTTAAAGGCGTAAATTAACTTGTCTCCATAGTAACATGTAAAAACATGTCTACAGAACAGGATTTGCAAAGAAACTGGGATTAACCAACTCTATAAGCGAGGAGAACCAGCTACTACACATGACGCTCAAAATGAACATATTCTTCACTGTATATTAAATAATTGGATGTGTATTTTGAGCTTAAACTTTTTTTATATGTTAAAATAGGAGCTCTTTAAGTCATGTAATGCTTCCTCTTAATTCATCTATGATATTACAGCCAATATATGTATGTTTTGCTTCAAATATATATATATTTTTTTGTGATCATGGATTCTTCCTCTCTTCAGACCCCTGTTAGGCATTAAAACTAGCTTCTTTTTGCACATTTGCATTTGCCATGCCATTTATTAAACAACCCCAAATACAAAAGTATAAAGACAAGAGAGCTGTTTCTGGATTATCTTTGAGAAGCTGAGTAGGACATTAGGGAAGACTATTAGCTGAAACTGTCGTAATTGGTAATTAAAATTCGACATAATATGCCAAAGTCAATAACTACTGCCACTTTAAGAATCACAACTGAAGAAAAGTAAATTAACAGAAAATTGTATTCTTGGGTGAAATACTATTCCTTTAAGGCCACATAGTTACATCTCAAGAATGCCTGATCTACTCTGACCAGGAATAGAAGTCTGTTTATTGCCAAATAGTAGTTTCATGTAACATTAGTTCCTAATATTTGCTCATAACGTTAGCACCAAAATCACAAATATTTTTTTGGGTGGATAGGAACATCTCTCTGTGGTCTGACGACATTACACAGAGGAATCAGCGGCAGTTATTTATTCAAATAGCATTATCACACTGAAAATTTCTCTTCATACCCATATTACGCTCCTTTACTGCACAAGTTATTTTATTTTTGGTGGGGTCTGCTGAAATAAAGTTTCATATAATATGATTTAAACAATAATATATAAAAATATATATTCTAGTTTCCTTGTTTACTACTCTCTTGTTCTGAAATGCCTGGAGTTTTCAGCTCCTGAGCAGCTATAAACAGAAAATCATGAAAATCTATTGGGTATACAGGCTGATAAGTCCTTCTTATCTGCTTCCAACTACGTAGTGCATGTGATTGGTTGCTGGCACCTCAGCGGCCAATGAGCTTGCTCCTCAGCTTTTAAAAACTTTAGTATTGTTTATGTTAGCACTCTGCACTGCGTATTTGAACCCTCCTCCACCCCAGCTCCACCTGTAATACATTTTTTCAGAGATTTGTTATGACAGAAATAGCAATATGTTTGTATCTACTGATTTTACTAGTCTGAGCCTTGTCTAATAATGAGAAGGTTTCATTGACATCGCTTAACTAGCTTTCATTTCAGTGCGTGCAAAATCAATTATGTAATCATGTAAACATGTACTGTGAAATAAGAAAGACATAAGTCATTCAATTGGAGAGATTAAGATTTTGTCATGGAGTTCATGCTTTGCAAATTAGTTTACATGCAAATACACATTAAACAGCATAATCATTCAAATAAGCTGTATTCTTTAAAGTATTTTCACTGAAACCTGCTTTGTTGTGATTGAGCTTGTTCTTCATAATGTGTGAAATGATAAGCATGTTCCACTCAGGCCTCAAACACTAAATCTGCAACTACAAAAGGTTAAGCATTCTGTGAAGTAGTTGAAGTTGTTGGAAACTGCGGTTAAACAGCAATTAACTGCTTTGCTTCATTTGTTAGGGTCCGTCTCGTATGAGGCTCTCAAAGCCCTTGATTGCAGCAGTCAGTGGGTATGCTGTGGCTGGAGGCCTGGAGCTGGCACTGCTGGCTGACATGAGGGTGGCCGAGGAGAGTTCTATCATGGGAGTTTTCTGCCGCAGATTTGGTAGGTATTGTTGTTTATGTTATTTTATTTCAAATTATGCTTAAAGTTGAGTTGTGCAGTTCTCTGTTTAAATATCTGCATTGATAATCATTTATTTAATTGCTTATTAAAATTAAAAAGGGTTACATTTTAGTTTAAGTTCCAACTCCTGCTTATTACCTGCTTATTATTAAGATTACAAAAGAGTACTTTATATTAGTACTTCTAAAGTATAATCTTATTTTACATCCCTAATCTTACCCAAACCCAACTTCTACCCTACTAACTATTAATAAGCACCAAATTAGTAGTTTATTGAGCTAAATGTCTTAGTCAATGGTTGGTTATTAGCAGGAATTGTACTCTAAAATAAAGTGTGACTCACAAAAGGTAAACAAACCATAATAAAACAATTTTTTGGACCTATAGTGGCTCTATTCTGACATATAATGGTATTTCAGTTTTTCCCAAAGAGATTACAAATGAGAAAACAACATGCATCATGCATCAACATGCCATGAGTTAGCTGACATTCATTAAATGTTATAAAGATCAAGTCTTTTTTTATTTTAGCATTCCAAAAACAAAATAATAATAAATAAATCTAACAAACATTAGAAAGCCATGTGTTCTCACAAAATATGACACAAGTATTTACTCAATTTACTCATTCACATGAACCATGCAGTTTTGTCCAACACCAAACAAGACAAGAAAACACACAACTGAAAACAAACAACCATTTTCTACAGGAAATATGACGATATAGGAATACTGGACAAAACAAATAGCAGAAGCACACATGGAGTAAATGACCATGTACGTACTGCAATGAAAGTAAAGACATGCAGCATAAATGTCTCCTTCTTGACACTCCACCATAACCGAACTAAACAGACATGCCGGAATCTAAGTGCTTCATATATACACTATCTGACAAAAGTCGATCCCAGTTGTAAGAGCAAGAAATAATAACTTGATGTCTAGTTGATCATTTGGAAAAGTGGCAGAAGGTAGATTTTTCAGATGTATCACCTTGTTGAATTGCATTCCAATCATCATAAATACTGCAGAAGACCTATTGGAACCCTCATGGACACAAGATTGTCTTATAAATAAGTCAAGCTTGGTGAAGGAAAAATCATGGTTTGGGGTTACATTCAGTATGGCGTCTATAAAGTGGATGGAATTAAGACATTTGTGCTGCCCACTACTCACAAACCACAGGAGAGGTGGTAAATTCTTGAGCAGGATAGCACTCCCTCTCATACTTCAGCCTCCACATCAAAGATCCTAAAAGCAAAGAGGGTCAAGGTGCTCCAGGATTGGCCAGCCCAGTCACCAGATCTGAACATTATTGAGCATGTCTGGGGTAAGATGAAGGAGGAGGCGTTGAAGATAAATCCAAAGAATCTTGATGAACTCTGGGAGGCCTAAAAGAAGGCTTTCTTTGCCATTCCTTTGCCTTTTTGTGTAAACAAAGTTAGACCTTACTGTCCTAATTAAATAACAAAAAATGAAGGCATGATTATATTTTATTTAGCTAAATTAAGTTTTATCAACTAGAAGTCAAGTTATTATTTGTTGTTCCTAAAACTTGGATAGGCAACAAGACTTTTGTCAGGTAGTGTACAGCATATTATGAAAGGTTGAAAGTGTAAGGTTGATCACTTGAAGACGTATGGTCTTGTAAGACAACAGGAGTGTCAGGGATGTCACCAAACTAAAACTGAAAATTGCAAATTGATAAACGCAATCTATATATATATATATATATATATATATATATATATATATATATATATATATATATATATATATATATATATATATTTCCATCTGATAGCATTACTGAACTAATGTGAGTGCTGTAATTTTGTCCAATGATTGTCATTCTTAATCCAGACATTGTTAGTGAGTTAAATCCTGGACTGCTAAAATATTGTGGATAGGCTTTGCAGTACAAATTTGATGAAGTTCCATTCTGCATGTACCAGTTTCTTAATGCTACATATATGACCACAGTGTGTATAAATATGCCAGCAGTGCTATAATTTACTGCCAGGAACTGATTTTTCCAGCTGCTCATTTAAAACATAGAGCCATCATCATGACCCTCTCTCTTTCATTAAACCAAGCATCCGGGCATTGCCCGCATGTGCCTGTGAACGCGTTCCTCAGACAGTCTGCCTCTGCTGCATTCACGCCACCCAGGAAGCCAGAATGCACGTCGTCTAGAAGTCTTACCCTAAAGTAATGTCTAGTGATTTTTCTGTGGGTTTTTTAGTTATGCAATTTATTTCATGTTTTTCTAAAACAGTTATCGGTGTTAGTGCTGTTCTTATTTAAAGATTTGATAAAACAAAACTTGTAGGAATTTTCGTCTGGTACAAATAGCAGCACTATGTGAGATAGACAGGAGAGTACTTCTTCAAATGGAACAGCAGTGTACTTTATAACATCACTTACCTCACCATGAATTCCTCATTTTCCCGGTATATTAACAGTAACAATAATAATATCTGACCAGGCTCAGAGTCCATGTAACCTGAGGCACATCGCTAAATAATCTTTATAAATAAACTGCTGATTCGAGTTTAAAACAGCTACATTCCAGCCTGAAAGAACTTTTAATACTTTATTTTGTAACACAACAGAGGAGTATTTTTAAAATCGTACAAGTTTTCTCCTCCACTGTTAGTTTTCGCTGGTTACGCTGCAATGCATTCTGGGATACCTGCGCTTTTTAAGTTTGCACAAGTCACCTCTCGATGCATCCTTGGCAAAAGAAGCAGAGCAAGTACACATTTGAGAATTTTATCTGTACTTGGCAAGATGTGAACTTTGAATTGAAACAGTACTTTAGTGACGGTTGATGACGTGTTACGAGAACACAAGAATGCAAGTACAGGCAAGAATGATATTGAGAAACAGCCCTAAGCTGCGTCCGAAACCACATACTTCCATACTATATTGTACGCTAAATATGGTATGTGAGCCGAGTAGTATGTCCGAATTCATAGAATTCGAAAATCAGTTTGCGAGTACCCGGATGACCTACTACTTTCGGCAAGATCCTGAAGTGCGCATGTCATGCACGCTGCGCTATCTCATGATGCCCCCCAAGAGAATTTATGAAAGGGAGTGAAGCCACAGACGCAGGCAGGTCACGTGACCATGACAAAATGGCAGCTGTAGTATATCCAAATTCCATTCATACTGCTCACATTAGAACTGAACGTTCTTTTCTAACGGTCGAGTTGTATGTTTAAATTCAAAAGCAGTACCTACTGAGTAGTAGCAAAGTCCCTTTAAGACAAGTCATTTTACTCAGTGGCCATCTTTGAAACCCCTCTCGGGCAGTATGCTCGGGCATTTTGTTTAAAATAGGAAACATCAAATTCTCAAAAACTGCTTGCCAAGCTTATACATGAACTTCATGTTAGGAATCACCAATAAAATGAAACAAAACTGTGTCTTAGTTTAACTTCTAAATGTCCGAATTACACAAAATATGCAGAAACTCATGTCTGGTCTGAGCCCTTCTCCCAGAGTATCGTCAGTCTATAGCGATCGCTGATTGGTTCCTGTACTCGAAGGCGGGCTTTATTCACCATTTTAACCGTTACACTAGTCTCCATTCAAAACAATACGAGTGACATGTCTTGTGTATTCTAGTCTTTGGTAGTAGGCAGTTTCGGACGCAGCCTTAGTCTCTCTTCCATCTTTAAAAGTCTCACAAACACTGATGTCACCTTAATTGAAACCCCTTCCTGCTTTTACTTCATTGGAAAATAAAAAAGACCTGACTGACGGAACACTTTTTTCGCGTAGAGTTGACTTTTTTCAGCTGTGAGCGTACAGTGCTCAACGACAAAAATGCGAGGCGCAGCAGGCGGTTAAAATGTGAGGCATGCAGGGCGCATAAGCAGCGCACAAAATGATTGCGGCCGTTAGTAAACCATTTAAAAGATGCGCCTCTCAATGCTAAAAGCATGTTTGGTGTGATCAGCCCCTTAATATACACTGTCCTCAGAACAGCAAGTTTCCAATTTTGGTCTGAAAAGGGTGTGTTTGAAACAGCCTCTTGCATGTCTTTAATAACAATAGTAGGTTTTGTGCTTGCATAAGCTGTTAGTAAATCTGTCCTATAATAACCATTGTCACATTACATACATGTATCTATTTGATGTGCATAACATATGACTATTCACTCAGCTTAATGAAATGTTTTGTCAACTAATTTTATTTGATGTTTTTGCCACACATTGGTTCCTGTGGCCATTCCGCTGTGATTGAGTTTAAATGAGAACTATCATTTGGAGACTATTTCTCCCAGAACAAGACTAAGCACTCTGACACTACCCACTTATTTCCTCTGAATGTTCCTCACTCACTCCTGTACTTACCCCACAGTGCACAGCAGGCCCTTAAACACCATTCATCTCACATAATAGATGTCTTGGCCACCGTCAGTGGAAAGGGTTTATTTTAACATCCTGCTTGTCGGTTTTATTTTACCTAATCTTGTTTTGGCAAGTTTTAGAGCTTTATTTTAGGGTTGTATTTGGACGACTGAGATGGGAACAGCCTAGGGGAATCCCTCGCGGTGGCAGACAAAAAGAAAGGAATAGGAAAGAGGCATGGATGAGGGAGACAACACTGGAAAAGGAAAATATGCTATCAGAAGTCACTGAAATCTCTCTGATGTGGCCAAATACTTCCTGTTGTGTCTTCAGATAGTACATTGAAAACCCAAACTGATGGCTCTGGAAAGCATGAGAGCATGCCATTTAAGGCATTCAGATATACTCTTAGTTACCAATGTACACTTATATTTACACTGTACTCAAGTCAAACAATCTTTTCCTTAAGATTTTCTAAGTTATCTTTAAACTTTTTGTTTATTAAGTCTAAGCTTAGATCACTTTCTTGTAAAATTTCATGTAAATGTAGTCATGTCCTTGCAGGATACTAGCTGTGTCCCAAGTGGCAAACTATACACTGTTAGGGGTCACCAATCTTGTTCCTGGACGTCCGGTGCCCTTCAAGGTTTAGCTCAAACTTGCTTCAACACACCTGCCTGGGTGTTTCAAGTATACCTAGTAAGAGCTTGATTAGCTTGTTCTGGTGTGTTTGATTATGGTTAGGGCTTAAATCTGCAGGACACCAGAACTCCAGGAACAAGTTTGGTGATCCCTGCACTATGTACTTTGTACTATGTACTTATCCACTATGCACTTATGCACTTACACACTCAACAGTGAAGTATATGTATGTTGTGCCGTCCCAAATGGAACACTACTTTTTTTTTTTTCAAACCATTTCCCTGATTACTTTTGACAGTTGCCGAATTAGTGGAATAAATGACCAAACTACCAAATAATACCTGCCATGAGTAACCACAATCACATTTAGGAGGCGCTATAATCACTCTTGTAGGAGAAGCATCATCACAGGTTTTTACCTGGTGCCATGAACTGGACACTTAAACGTATTTGTCAGGGTTCTGCCACTCTGGTCATGTAAATTCTTGTTTTGGTGGCAGAGTCCGGACACTAGCCATGTCTAGTCTTGTCCTGTTGTGCTCGGCTCGAGTTTTCTTGGGTCGAGCACTTGTTTCTGTCATTGTGTCTGTCTCTGTTTGCGCGTGCCGTCATGGGTGTGCGCAGAGCGTGCGCGCTCCCGCTTAATGCGGCCGTGTGGGATCTGCGTGCCTCAGACGCACGCTCTTGTACTCGTGTTTGTGTTTTGTTCTATTTCATTCTCAGCGTCTTCGTCTAGTTGGTAGACTAGCTGAGATGAAGCATGTGCGTTGCATTTGTGTGAGCGCACGGTAAGGTGTTCTATCGTGTGCTCGTGTCTTGCGTCTGTTGTCAAAGCACGCTGCTCTGTGTTTACATTGTGGTCACGTGCTTTTGTTGTGTGCTTCAGTGTTGTGCTTGTGTTGTCATGAACCATTATTTCCCTGCACTTTAGTCCTCGCCCCTTTTCCTCTCACCGATCGTGACAGTATTACTCCTAAAGAGATTGTGATTTTGTTTGATGCCTAATATGCTTGTAATTGTTTAAATTAAACTGAAATGAATGATGTTAAATTGATGTTTACCCCATATTTGCACTTTGAAATTGCTGCAACAGCTGGAGGTTTGTAGTTCATAGCATGTTTTTTGTTTCCATCGCAGCCTCGCTTTCATTTTTTAAAATGGCGGCCATGTGAAATAAGCATATGGAACGTGTAACAGACACAAAAATAAATAAATAAACTTTTCTCTCTTGACATGAAATATAATAGTTAACATTTGGATCAAAATTGTCCCTAGACAAGAATAAGTGTTGTTCAATAGTTTTAGGACAACTTTGATGAAAGGTTTTGATCCACTTTAATATACAGCAATTAGAAACTGAAGCTACCTGACAACTGTTGCAGCTACTGTTGCTATTGGAATACATTAAAAGATCATGACCTGACCTTCAACCTTCATAAGGGGGTGTCTGGACGGGATCTTTATGGTTCTGCAAGATGGAACGCCCACTTTTCAATATCCTTCCTTTTTTTCTTATTGAATATTTAGTTTCACTTGGACAGTTTGTTCTCAGCCCAGATGAAATGTAGATCAATGATCGAGGACCAGCAAATCTGTGAAATCCGAGTTTATCATTTTAAAGAGGCCCAAACTGCACATATTGTATCGTATCCAGCATCCCAGGTGGTCAAAGCCGTTTGTTCTGAATGCAGTTTCCATTTGTCCACCTCAGCCACCAGAGCAGCTGCCAACAACTGAAATAACTCGACCTTTCTCAGATTTTACAGACATTCTCTGTCAACCTTTAGATCCTTCTTTGACTTATAATGCTTGGTTGCAGACTACATCAAGTACATTGATGAATTTGACTGCTCTTGTGAATGAAAAAAAGAATGCTTATTTTCTGAGCTTCCTCAATTCAATTAACTGAACTCACATGCCACTTTTAGGAAATATGAATAGTAAGAAAGAGTATCGTTGTCATGTTTGTTTAAAGATATACAGTTGAAGTCAGAATTATTAGCCCTTCTATATTATAGGTACCCCTGTATATTTCTGTTTAACAGAAAGAATATTTTTTCAACACATTTATAATAATTTGTAATAATAAAAAAAAATCTGGTGACTCGATTATTTTATCTTTGCCATGATTACAGTACATAATGGGCCCTTTCATACACCCAGTGCAATAAGGCGCAAGGCATGTATGGTGCAATTTGTAGCTATTTTCAGACCAGTGCAACAGTAATTTTCATGTTTTGCACCACGTTATTTAAATAGCAAATCCATTGGTGCCACTTTGTGGACCCATGGGTGTGCTGGTCTTTAAAGGAGGTGTGTTAAGGCACATTGTTGGTGCGTTGCTACTTTAAGAAACTGAATTAGACTGCGCCATTGACCAACTAAAACTTGGTCTAAAGTCCAGCGCAGAGTGCGTTAGTTATGCGCCTATGCAGGTCCAAAACGCTTACACATTGCTTAATACACACAGGATGTACACCAATACACAGATATCTAGTTAACTAGGTTTAAAATGTCACAAAATTATTATTTTCTACATAAATTTTTAAACCTCTACCTCTAGTTTTCAGTTTATTCAGGCCTTTTCAGTGTATTCATGACAATTTGCAATTTAATAATGTTATTATTATTAGCAGTGTTATTTATCATATGCATATTTATATTTGTTTAAATAAAAACAAGCTTAGATTTGTCCACCTGTCGGGTTCTAGAGATTTTTACATCACCATATGGAGCATAAGAACAGGATTTGTGTTTGGATATAACTCAGTTTTTGACCACACTTTGTTTTTATTGTTTATTCATTTGTTTGCTGGAAATTAGAACTGAATTTAGAAATAGTTTGAAACAAATCTTTGTGCTTAACAAACTAAATTAAATACTGTATGTAGGCTAATATATGTCTTTAGTGGAGAGCGTACAACACTGTTTCCTTATCCACAAAAGTAAAGGAGTAAAGTAAAGAGTTAAAGTAAAGTGAAAGTAAAGTGTGGAGGAGGCTCATTCTTTATCCTTGCGCTGCAGATGATCTGTTTCTTGCTAGTGAAGCGTTCCACTTACAAAGTCCATCATGTAAACAGTGAATGCGCCATGGTGCAACCCTTAAAGGTGGTTTAATGCACCCCATAACTCATTAAGAGAATAAGCACACCCCTGTTAGACCATGCGCCAGGGCGCACACTCTATTTTCCGTCCTTAAAATAGCCAAAGTGGATTCAGACGTCCCCTTAATGCTGTTGTGCTATGCATGTCAGACTTTGCACCTAGATCGTTAAAATAGAGCTCTATATATTTACTAGTTCTTGTCAAGATACTAGTATTCAGCTCAAAGTGCAATTTAAAGGCTTAACTAGGTTAATTAGGCAAGTTAGGGTAATTAGACAAAACATTGTATAACAATGCTTTGTTCTGTAGACAATCTAAAAATATATATTGTTTAAGGGGGCTAATTTTATTGACCTTAAAATGTTAAAATTTTGTCTAGCCAAAATAAAAATGTTACATGTGGCACATGTGAGGTTTTACATGAATATTGGAAAGTATTAAGTTATTCAAACAAGAAGTATTAGCCTGGAGTGATGTTTAAACTCCTAGAATTTGTGCTTATTGCTTTGTATTTAATAGGCCTGTTCGTTTTTATGTTTACATTACCCTCTCATTTCCCCTTATTTCTCTCATGCATTTGTTATATATTTAATTCATAATTCGCTCATTGTTTAAAAATTAACTATAGTTTGTAGAGATTGTATTCGGTTTTATTTGTAAATCTTTTGTTGTTATAAATAAATAAATGATAATTGCGCCAAGTGATCTGTCATCATGACTGCAGCAACTTTGAACCCTGAAGTGTCTAGCTGTCCGGCTTGACAGGTCCGTTTTCAACTCCACCCCCGTCTGCGATCGGCTGATCTCGTTAATCACCGGCAGCAGCCGAGCTTCATGTCGAACGCACCTTTATACTTCTGCATTAAACACATGGGTATGGTCTGGTGCAGCCTTGCCAAGGTCGCATACCTGTAATGTAACTACATGTCACATGTTTGCACTGCATTGATGATGATTGGAAGCTGTGCCTTGAGACGGTTTTCCAATACATTAAAATTATTATTTACATTAAAATATTTGTTTACGGAAGATGCAAGAGTTATTTTATTTAGAAGAGATACTGCTTATTTTCTACTTTTAACATGAAAAACAATGAAAATAACTGATTTTGTTTTCAAGGTATTTATTTTCACTTTTTTATAGGAAAAATAATATATATAATTTTATACTAATATTAATGAATAAAATTAATAATACTTTTGACTTAACTGTATATCTGAAGTCAAGTGTCCTCGTTAAGCTGGTGTTTTGTGTATTTGTGTACGTATAAAAGTTTTGCCAATATTATACGGGCATTACCCTAACACTATTGTGTGTGCAAGCTTGTATTGTAGACTTTGATGTTCTGTGGATACCAGTATCGCCAGCATGAACTCACACAGGAAGACATAAAAGTTCAACCACAGGCTCATGCTTACACAGACAGATCCATTCATTCAGTCAAACACCTGAGGTGAACTGAAATCACACAGGTGCTAATGCTGGACCACTGACATGGCGACTCCATCTGTGGTTTCTGTGAAACCATTGTACCACTTCAATGTCTCCTGTGTGCGAGCAAGAGGGGTTTGTTCAACAGTAAAGGTTTGGCCATGAAGGTATTGGATTTGCATGAGAGATGCATGGATTATGCATCAGAGGGAAGAGTTAAAGTAAATTAAATAATAAATTCATTTTTTTCTTGGGATATCGGATAAGAGTTTGTGACATATTGACTAATTAATGTGCCTGCATAGTGCCTATAAACTACATTTAGATCAATTCTGTTTGTGTATTATCAGATTAAAGAGGGTTAGTTCACCTAATAATATAGGGCTGTGCAATTAATCGAAAATCCGATTTCGATTTTGATTATGGCTTCTAACGATTATGAAAAACCATTAATCGAGACAAACGATTATTGCATCATATACCAAAAGCGCGAAAGACCGCATGCTTATGTGTGTGTGCAACACACGCACAAACTTAAGCACACGGTCAGCATTCGGTCTCATTCGCACACTGAGGCGAGCAGAGGAGCGCAGAAATCTAAAGTAATCCTAACGTGAGCGCTTTTATGGTCAAATAGGTGTCAAAACGCGGTGATTATTCATATTAACCCTCATTTGCGTAATAAAAAAACGAGTTGAGAATCAAAAGACACGTAAAAGAGAAACCATTAAAGTGACAGTGCGAAATGCTGGCGCCTGTTTTATCATTAATCAAACGACGAGAAAATTCCTCTCTGCTCTTAACTGAAGGATTTTTGTAGCTAAAGTGTTTTTCTTAGGGTGAAGATGCTTAAATCACAGTTTGTTTCATATTTTTATTCTATTGCATTTATTTCTCTTTCCTTTGCAGGGTGGAAAATAACTGTATATATATATATATATATATATATATATATATAAAGTTGTAGTCAGAATTAGTAGCCCTCCTGAATATTAGCAACCCTTTTCCTCCAATTTCTGTTTTTTTTGGAAAGAAGTTTTTTTTTTTTATGTATTTCTGAACATAATAGTTTGATGTTTTTTTTTAAATACAAGCATTCAAATTAAAGTACAATTCAAAGTCTTAATTAGAGTAATTAGGCAAGTCATTTTTATAACAGTAGATTCTTCTGCAGACAATCAAAAATATATTGCTTAAGAGGGCTAATAGTATTGACCTTAAAATTGTTTTCAAAATATTTAAACCTGCTTTTATTCTAGCTAAAATAAAACAAATAAGACTTTCTCTAGAAGAAAAAAATATATAAGAGGAAATACTGTTAAAATTCCTTGCTCTGTTTGATATAATTTTGGAAATAGCTATTTAAAAAAACTAAATTCTCAGGAGCGCTAATAATTTTGACTTAAACTGATAATCATTTTGAATAATCGTGATTACAATTATGACCAAAATAATCGTGATTACGATTTTTTCCAAAATCAAGCAGCGCTACTAAAAATGTATATTTTGTTTTTAATTACTCACCTTTATTCTGTTTTAATCCCCTGTGACATTCGTTCATCAAAACACAAATTAGAATATTTTAGAGGAATTCCGAGAGCTCCCTCTTCCTACCTAGACGGTAGTGATGAGAAGTTCAAAGTCTAAAAAATGGAACTAAAACCTTGTCAGAGTCATTTTGCCCTTAGCAAACACAAAGCCATATTTACACTTTTTTTATTGGTGCACAAAACCGTTCATGGAGCTTCGCTTGATTATACAGGGTGGGCCATTTATATGGATGCACCTTAATAAAATCTGAATGGTTGGTGATATTAACGTCCTGTTTGTGGCACAATAGTATATGTGAGGGGGCAGACCTTTCAAGATGGGCGGTGACCTTTTTGAAGTCGGCCATCTAGGGTCCAACTTTAGTTTTTTTCGATAGGACATTTAAATTTACATTTAGTCATTTAGCCGATGCTTTTATCCAAAGCGACTTACAAATGAGGACAAGGAAGCAATTTACACAACTATAAGAGCAACAATGAATAAGTGCTGTAGGCAAGTTTCAGGTGTGTAAAGTCTAAGGAAAGCATTAGTAATATATATATATATATATATATATATATATATATATATATATATATATATATATATATATATATATATATATATATATATATATATATATATATGATCTTTTTTTGTAGTTAGTGGAGGAGACAGAGAGGGAGTTGCATATTAGTAAGGAAAGTGGAGACTAATTAGTTGAGTTTTTAGTCACTTTTTGAAGACAGTGAGTGACTCTGCCGTTCTGATGCAGTTAGGGAGTTAATTCCACGAGACTGGGATGATTGAGCGCGAGCGTTTGGGAAAGCATTTTCTTTCCCTTTGGGATGGAACCACGAGGCGACGTTCATTCACAGAAGGCAAGTTTCTGGAGGGCCTATAAATCTGCAGAAGTGAGAGCAGATAAGAAAGGGCGCAGTCAGAAATCGCTTTGTAAGCAAACATCAGTGCTTTGAATTTGATCCGAGCAGCAACTGGCAGCCAGTGCAAACGAATGAGTAGCGGAGTGACATGTGCTCTTTTAGGTTCATTAAAGACCACTCGTGCTGCTGCGTTCTGAAGCATCTGAAGAGGTTTGATAGCGTTAGCTGGGAGCCTGGCTAGTAGAGAGTTGCAATAGTCCAGCCTGGAAAGAACAAGAGCTTGAACAAGGAGTTGAGCTGCATGTTCAGATAGAAAGGGTCGGATCTTTCTGATGTTGTAGAGTGCGAATCTGCACGATCGAGCAGTTCTAGAGATGTGGTCAGAGAAGTTTAGTTGGTCATCAATCGTTACTCCAAGGCTTATCACCACCAATAGGAAGAGGGTCATTTGACGCATCAAACTTATTGGGAATTACACAAGAAAAACAATAACAACAACTTTATTCTTTCATGAGTTATTTACAAGTTTCTGACCACTTATAAAATGTGTTCAATGTTCTGCCCATTGTGTTGGATTGTCAATGCAACCCTCTTCTCTCACTCGTCACACTCTGATAGCGACACCGCAGGAGAAATGCCAGCACAGGCTTCCAGTATCCGTAGTTTCAGGTGCTGCACATCTACATGCCTAAATGCATTGAGTTGCTGCCATGTGATTGGCTAATTAGAAAACTGCATTATCTAACAGTTTGACAGGTGTACCTAATAAAGTGTATTTAACAATACCTTTGGCCTAGCCCCTTTATTCATCAGGGGTCACCAAAGCGGAATGAATCGCCAACATATCCAGCATATATTTTACACAGCGAATGCCCTTCCAGCTGCAACCTAGTACTGGGAATTATTTGTTTATATATGTTAATATAACAATGAATGTACTTTCATCCATCTTTTAGCTTATTCAGTTTATGGATTCTCTTCTTCTGCTTTTCCGGCATTATATACTCATCTTCTGCAACATATCACCTCATTGTGTCAGCTGCATCTTTGCAGATGTTTAATATAGATGGAGTTCTGACTATCTAAATGACAGCCTTGAGTAATGGGGTTAAGAAGCGGAGGAAATGTTGAAGGATGTGCTCACTGACAGAAACTCCTTTCCTCCTCGGTTCAGGCTGCCAGATGTGTAGCATATTGGACTGGAGGACAGACACGTGATTGGTAGCAGATGTATCCACTCATTATCTCTCACCCTTTCAGTCCACTCACAGCTGCATTCTTTTCCATTACTAGCGACAACAGGACTTATACTTTCTAGAATGTGATATTATTGGTATTATTTTGAATGGGCAGAGATGGAGAGTTCTTAGCATTGATGGATTGGATCATTCACATTTTAATGCACTCTTTGTATCCATCTGCTAATTTCATCAGTGCATGTAGTCATTGACTGGACTAAATAGATTGAGTGTCATCCGTATAGCTGTTTCTCATCATTTGGCTCAGTGGGAACAAGTAAAGGTTGAACAGCAGAGGTCCCTGAAGTGAGCCTTGTGGGACTCCACATGTCATACGTGTCCACCTTGACCTATGGTCAACTTTACTAACAACCATATTTGCCTTACCTTATTTAAGGTGGGGGAAATAAGCATTGAACATGTCCTTTTTTTCTGTAAATAGTAAATAAGAAGCTGTTTACATGAAATTGAACCAGATTTTGCTCAAGTGTTATTATTTTCAGACTTCAACAGTGTCAAAATCTTGATGGTTCTGTGGGTCTCGTCTATCAATTCTGACCTTTATTTCGTATTTTCTATTGGATTCAAGTCAGATGGTTGGCTGGGCCATTATACACCTTGATTTTCTTTCTCTGAAAGCATTTGAGAGTTTCCTTAGCTGTGTGACTTGCTGAAATGTCCGCCCTGGTTTCATCTTCATCATCCTGCTAATGTTGAACAAAAGCAACTAATATTCATTAAAATGAGGAAGGGCAGAGGGTTGCTGAAGAACTACTGAATGATTTCAGCTGCTGTCTGGGCTTTCACTGCCTTTCAACACCTACCTTTCTTCATGTGTTCAATACTTTTTTTCCCTGTGTCATTTTATTTTATTACACATAACTTAATTTTTAAATTACATAGTCTTGTGTTCATTGTTTTGGATTCATTGTTCCATCAGTTAATCCTCAGAACATAAGCCTCTTTCTGTTTCTCACGCAGGTGTGCCATTGATTGATGGAGGTACAGTGAGACTCCCGCAGCTGATTGGTCTCTCTCGAGCACTAGATCTCATCCTCACAGGCCGACCAGTGAAGGCACATGAGGCTTTAGCATTTGGACTGGCAAACAGAGTAGTCCCTGATGGCCAAGGTACACATACAGTATTCTCTCCAATAGGGTGTTTATTGTGGATTTGTGTATTTATGAATTGTGTTTTGAATTTAAGTATTGGGTTAGTCTATTTACAAATCGTATTTTGAATTTACGAGCTAGATTTTGTGTATTTACTAATCGTATTTTGAATTCACGAATTGGATTTGTGTATTTACGAATCATGTTTTGAATTTACGAATTGGATTTGTGCATTTACAGATCTTGTTTGGAATTTACGAATTGGATTTATTTGTTTACGAATCGTGTTTTGTCTTCACAAAGTGTATTATGATCTGGATTTTTGTATTTTTGAAACATGCTTCAAATTTATTAATTGGATTTGTGTATTTATAAATCATGTTTTGAATTTACGAATTGGATTTGTGTATTGACAAATCATATTTTGAATTTACAAGTTGGATTTGTTTATTTACGAATCGTGTTTTGTCTTTAGAAAACGTATTTTGAATTTACGAACTGGATTTGTGCATTTACGAATCGTATTTTGAATTTACGAATTGGATTTGTACATTTACGAATCATATTTTGGATTAACGAATTGGATTTGTTTATTTACGTATCGTGTTTTGTCTTTACACAACGTATTTTGAATTTACGAACTGGATTTGTGTATTTTTGAAACGTGCTTCAAATTTATTAATTGGATTTGTGTATTTATAAATCATGTTTTGAATTTATGAATTTGATTTTTTGTATTTACGAATCATATTTTGAATTTACGAGTTGGATTTGTGTATTTACAAATCGTGTTTTGTTTTTACAAATTAGATTTGTGTATTTACATATCGTATTTTGAATTTACGAACTAGATTTTGTGTATTTTTGAATCGTGTTTTGAATTTACTAATTGGATTTGTGTATTTACGAATAGTGTTTCAAATTTATTAATTGGATTTGTGTATTTATAAATCATGTTTTGAATTTATGAATTGGATTTGTGTATTTACAAATCGTATTTTGAATTTACAAATTGGATTTGTGTATTTTTGAAACGTGTTTTGAATTAATGAACTGGATGTGTGTATTTATAAATCATGTTTTGAATTTACGAATTAGGCTTTGTAAACGTAAATTGTCAAGGATGTATGAATTATTATTTGAAAAATTTTCATTTTTGAGACTGACATGGCTTATAAATATAGATTTGAATTAATGAGATATTTTCAAACTATCCTCACACTCCAGTGCATGTCAGTGCATTTTTGTCATGCTGTGCTGCTATGCGTTTGTGTGAGCGATTCCTTTTGTTATATTTATCCACAGTAAAGTTCCCTTGAGGATGTGAGCTAATTAAACTAATGGCAGCAGAGGCACAAGTTCACACACAGTCATGTTAGATGAGAAAAGCTCAAAGCTGATTACAGATACCGTTAAAATAAGCACTTCAGTTTCAAAGTGACGATCATCTTTCCATGGGAGATCTGGACAGAGGCCAGAGCTTTCAAGAGTCCATATCAGATGTGTGTGTGTGTATGTGATGATATGAAAGTCACTTGAGGTCACAGATTACGATTAGCTGAGAAAAAAGAAAATCTATCCTCCTCTGTAGTAGGTTGGCTAGAATAACCCAATTTTGGCATCTTCACATCTAACAGTCAGCCTGTGTTTGTTGATTTTAGCACTTCAAGAGGCTCTTGAACTCGCAGAACAGGTCAGCGCATTTCCACAGCTCTGTCTCCGTGCTGACCGTAACTCCGCCTACCATGCCCTGTTTGACTCCACCTCCTTCAACCAGGCCATGCAGTATGAGACGGATAATGGCATACCAGTCGTTATAGCTGAAGCTGTTGCTGGAGCAGCAAAATTCAGCTCGGGTGTCGGGAGAGGTGGGACGTTCTCCAAGAGTAAACTGTAAACAGACAGGTATTCAGAAATGAAATGTGTGTGTGACTAATTAATACTAGTATTGATCATTGTATAAGCTTTATGGCTATGTGCAGTAGTTCCAATACATTGAATAATTGTGCTTAATCCACTTCAAAGTGCATCTTCAAATCGCTCAGCTTTTTTTAACCGCTGTAAACAGAATATGCATTTGTAAATCACTGTCGCTGTTTAAACAGTATATACTGCTGCTGTATTAAACGTCATATTCTGAAAAGGCTGCTTTTGATTGGTGGAATTTGTTTCAAATCTGCTGCAAAAGTAGCCCTGCCAAGGTGGACTCTACAAGCCCGCTGAAGGTGTCCTGTGGTATCTGGCACCAAGACGTTACCAGCAGATTCTTCAGGAGCTGTGGGTTGGAGATGGAACCACCTTGGATTGAATTTGTTAGTCCAGCACACATGCGCAGTTAGATTGGGATCTAGAGAATTAGGAGGCCAGGACAACACTCTTCATCAAATTCTTCATTCCTGAACAGTGTGTGCAGTGTGCAGGGTCAATATATGCACAGCAACTGTTGTTCAGCCAATGATAAACTTCTGAGGCATACCTGTCAACCCTCCCATTTTTCCCGGGATTCTCCTGTATTTTACTGTTCTATCCCGCTACCATCCCGTAAAATTATTTTCCCGTATTTCTCCCATATTTTCAGTCTTTCTTTGAACAGACGAGCCTCCCTATACGCAACCCATAACGCCCAACCACCAGGGGTCACCCCTTGCTCTAAAACGTGAGTCTTCTGTGCTTTCCCTTTGTTTATGAATGAAAACACTTATGAATAAATGTTAAAAACCCCGTGATTCCTTTTAATAACAGGTGGCGTCACCCATCCTATACAATCCTCAAAACAGTCATAAAATGAAACATAAACAGACACTGTTTCCCAAACGGATTCTGTACACGCGATTTGAAGCGGAGAGAAAGTCTGGATTTTGCGTGCATGTTTAAACAGACATACACACATAATTAATAATGATAACATATAAGGATGTCGATATTGGTGGGGTTTTTTCCCAAACACAACTACTTTCGTCTAAAAAGTTAGGAAAGCAGTCGAATGCTTTCATTATAACTTTAGATGTGTGCATTTTTAAAGTGACACCTCTCATTTAATGTAATAAAAAAAATCTTAATAAATGAGAGATTCATTCGTTGCTCTTTAATCAGAATGTGTAAGTTATACAATGGAGAAACGGCTAATGTGATTGATAGCTTGATCCCTTATTATGGTGGGCATATCCCTTATTTTCACATCCCAATGTTGACAGTATGTTCTGAGGGAGTGCTCACATTATTGCGAGCACGCCCTAATAGTGTGAGCATGCCCTCAGAAGTTTATCGTTGTCCGGTCTGAGACCCACTTTATAACGTATGTTATAAAGCACTATGAGTCGACTCTTTTATAGATGAATCAATAGTTTTAAACACTGTGCACTTTCAGATTAGCTGGATATTTCACTTAACTTAGAGCTGTGTTACACACTACATGGAAGGTCATTCTCAAAAACCCCTAAATAGGGGCTCTTTAAGAGTGCATGCGTATTAACTGACGTTGCTTTGAAAAAAGTTATTTAAAAGATTTTTCTTCCAAAAACTATATTTGTAACGTACAGCAAGTAACGCAATTTTATTGACCTTAGTAACTGTAATCAAATACACAAATTTAAAATGTAGTTTACTGCGTTCCCCAAAAATGTAACACATAACTGTGGAACACATCACACCCAACTTAGCTGTAGATACACTATAAGGTAAAATTAAGAGACTACTTGAAAGTGTTAACTGGATTAATTAGGCATAGGTTTGATTAAGATGTTAATATTTCTTTATAAAGATCTAAAAACTAAAATTCAAAATTTAAAGCAATTTGTTGTCTTTTAAGAGCATTATATAATCGGTAGTTTATAACAAAAAAATAAATAAAAATTTGGTCCCACTTTATATTAAGTGGCCTTAACTAATATGTACTTACACAGGAATTAATAGTTTGTTACAATGTACTTATTGTGTAAATGTATGTATTTACTGTGTACTTATGCGTGATTAAATACATGTATGTAATCATATCTGTAATTAACTTTTTGTAATTACATTTGTAAATACACTGTTGACCATCCCTTACACCTTAACCCACCCTTAAACCTACCCATACCACCAAACCTGTTCATAACCCAACCTCTTTCCCAACTCAAAAGCACCACAAGTGTTCTCAAATACATCAGTAAGTACATTGCATTTATTTTTTTGATGCAAGTACATAGTAGTTAAGGACACTTAATATAAAGTGGGACCAAATGTTTTACTTAAATATTACTCTAAAACCCTGAAGTTCTGTGCTTTGATCAAGGGAATGGTCATTTTCTATATGTGTTTTTAAAGTGAACCATTGTCTAGACAGTATGATGACAGGAGGGTTAGTCTGTTAACTGACCCCTCACAGAATCACGCACAGGTCGTTTATCACACTTCTGGCAGCCGATTAGCAACTGACCCTTGAAGAATGGATGAGTTTAAACATGAATGCTGACTTTTTGCATTCCTTGTTGTCTTTGCCTGTCATCCTATTCGCGATAAGGCTCCTTAAAATAAATTTGCCCCTTTCTAATGTCAAGTTGCCTTTTTTTTTATAGCAGATTACCATGAAAACAAAACAAGCATCTTACTTTTGCAGATCTTGTAATGGAATGGCATATTAAGTGACATGCTATACACGCACTTTGTCTAATGGCTGTGCGCAAGTGTGTGTTTAACACTTTCAGCAACTGATTGAAATCCATTTGCAGAGGAATGTCCAGCTTTTATCTCGCTTAGCCTGCTTATCTTGTCGCTGCTGTCTCCTGTCTGTTTCATTTCACTGCTTAAAATATTTTCTTTTGTAACCCAAGGTTGGGTCAAAAATGGACAAACCCAATGCGAGTGTTTTTTTTTAAATTAAATTTAAATTACACTTTGTAACCCAGCAGTTGGGTTTATCCGACACAATCTCACGGCAATTCGTAACTTTGTCATTTAGTGGCTATTTCGTACGAATTCGTATGATCTAATTCGTACATTTTAGTACGATTTGCTCATCCCCCAATGACGGTTGGATTTAGGGGTGGGGTTAGGTGCCACGCCTACTTTTTAAAATCGTACAATTTCGTACGACTGAACTTATACGAATTCGTACGAATTAGCCACTAAACTGCCAAAACGTAAAATACCTACGTTTTCTCGTGAGATCAGGCTGGTTTATCTATATGTGATCCAACTTTGGGTTACAACAACTCAATTTTTTTGAGGATACATTAATTAAATAAAAAGAACTACAGTTATTTTTCCAATCAACCCCAGTTAATAGTGATTAAATCGTTAAAGAAAAATAAGAGTTTGATACAATCCAGTACATTAACACCATTGGCATGCATTCCATCAAAATATCCACATGGGAAATTTTAACCCAATTAACAGAATACAAAATGTGTTTTCTGTGTGTGTGTTTTATTTGAATGATGGGTTATCAGTGACTGGGCTGATGAAGGGAAGTGAAGGGGATGGGGTGACTGGGATTGGATTGTGCTGCTGGTCTTTGATGCATGCATCTCTGCCCAGCTAGATAAGATTAGCCACTCGGAGATAACAACACACAGGCATCTTATCAATCTGAATCTCCCCAGACACAACATAGTGTGTGAAATCAGTCTCCATAACATAAACATGTAAGCTCTAACTGGTATTGTAGTAAGTTCAGTGAGTGTCTCATCTTTAAAGCATTGCACCTGACCCTGACCACAATCTCCAGATTGCTGTCTATCTGTGTGATGTCTGCAATCACAAACATCAGAGAACTTTAAAAAAAAAATACCTTAGAAAGACAGAAGATCAAGAATATAGAGAGGATAAAGAGTTCTGTGCATTGTCAAAAATTAATTTGTACCTCAAAAAAAAGAAGTCAGAAGTATTAGCCCCCTTGAATTATTAGCCCCCCTAAACTATTAGCCCCCTTGAATTATTAGTCCCCCGGTTTATCGGTTTTTAATGAAGAGAAGAATTTTCAACACATTTCTAAACATAATAGTTTTAAATAACTCATTTCTAATAACTGATTTATTTTATCTTTGCCATGATGACAGTAAATAAAAGACTTAGGTTTACTAGGCAGGTTAGGGTAATTAGGTAAGCTATTATATAACGATGGTTTGTTTTGTAGACTCAAAGGTTTGTTCTGTAGACTAGAATCGAAAAGAAATACAGCTTAAAATGGCTAATAATTTTGACTTTAAAATGTTTTTTAAAAAATTAAAAACTGCTTTTTTTCTAGCCAAAATAACACAAATAAGGCTTTATCCAGAAGAAAAAATATTATCAGATATAGTGTGTAAATTTCCTTGCTCTGTTAAACATCATTTGGGAAATTTTTGAAAAAGGAAAAAAAAAATAAAGGGGGCTAATAATTTTGACTTCAGCAATGGGACATTCTACCAAAAACATACATTTTCACTTATAAAGGAATGTGACAGGGCCTGACTTTTAAGCTTGTTGTCCTCCAAAAACTTATTAAAGAATATGACATATCAATGATAGAACACATCCTTGATCACTTTTTTTATTGCTTGAACTGACTATACAAGAACAACAGAACAAAGTTCAGGGGATCACAAACAGATCTTAAAAAAGTCAATAATAGTCATAGGAGAAAATATACAAATACAAATAAAACACCATTAGACAGAAAGGGAAAATATATAGTGTTATTAATAATACAATAATAATACTAAAAAGATTAAATTAAACAAACAAAATTTAAACAAATTAATGAAATGACAATGACACTTAAACAAATATCCATGAGGAAAGCAGCTGAAATCGAGGATATTCTTTAAATACATCTGTATATTTCAGGAATCTTAGGGTTTTTTTATTCTTAATAAGATGATTTGATTTAAAATGGGGGTTAAATTCTATTCTAAATTAAGCAAATAATGGGTAATTATTAGCGAATTTCTGTTTGTGAATGAAAAATTTGCTATATAAGTAAAAAAAAATTAATGTGTTCCAGGGGTTTATCTTTTGGGTTATTATAATAAAAAATAAATGTATTTTAGACTAAAGCAATTCACATCATTGGTGAAAACAAATACTGTATATGAGAACTTAGGAGTGACATAAATTGCTTGGAATTTGGACATCAACATATGTACTAATGTCTCCAGTGTTTGTTTGCAGAAAAAAACAGGAGCTGTCAATGTTCCAAAATTTTGAAATACTTAAATAAAATTTATGTTAAATTTGAAAATGTATTTCTTTTGCCTTCTTTGAAATGCAACATTTCCCAGGTAAAAACCAGGTTGTATTCCAGTCTATATCCTAAACCATGGACCTCCAGTAAAACTTTCGTCTAGAAGACATTTTCCTTTTAAATTGAAAAATCTGATGCTCAAACCTATTGTTACATTTCTTATCTAACAGACTAACACCTTCTGAAAGCTAAGGAGAATGAATATACACTGAGCTCCTTAAGGGTTAAATCTACAGTGACTTTTAACAAGGTGAACTAACCCATCCTTGATCACTGTCAGCTTCTCCTCCATCAAATGATGTCACTTCCGAGTTATATCCTTAAAGATATATTGTGGTCATTCCATGTTAAATTTAATGCAAACGTGAAAGGACAGACAGAAACATGACGACAATTGTATATTTATTTTTATTATATATTTGCAGTATTTACTGGTATCATTTATTTATAATTTCATGTTTTAGTCAATTAATGTGAATTTTAACAACTCAAACTTGGCTATTTTTTTAAATAACTGTTTTTAGCATAACTAAAATTCAATCGGGCTGAAGACAAGGACAATGACAGGGTTCGTACATTTGTAAAATGTTTTTTTTTTTATATATATAAAAATATATGTGACACATCACAGTGAAGAAGTGATGGAGGTTTCTTGAACAGAAAAACTTCCTGCAAAACTGCATTTGTTTTTCACAGAATAGCAACACATACAGTTTACAGAGTCAGGTAACTTTTTGATATGTTTCACAACCTGATTCCATAAGATAACTTTCCATTTATCAACTTTATTATTCTTATTTTGTACTCAGGCTTTAAAAAAGAGAAACAAAACAGCATTCATCTAAAGCAATTGTGTAACACCAAGAATTGTGAGATCTCTTGGGGGATCATACAGTCAAAATAAATGGTACGCAAGCTGTCACTGAGGTGGTAACTTTTCAAAAGGTACACACTTGTACTTAAAGGGTCCATATCGGTACCTCAAAAGTATATATTAGTACCTAAAATTTTAATATAGTAACACTTTTGTACTTTTCAGGAACTATATGTACCCTTAAAGTATTAATATGGACCCATTAGGTAAATGTGTACCTTTTGATATACCACACCAGTGACAGCTCACTTACCTCTGAGAATGTACATTTCTAAAGTGTTTTTAATAAAGAAAACATTTTTATTTGACCGAATGAATGACATATTTCTTTACAGAACAACTCACAGAAATCATCCATCAGTTCATTTTAGAAATTTTGGCATGAAATACTTTTTATTCGCTGTATTTATGTTTTTTCATTTATTTCAGGGACAGATAATATGTTTCTAGTGAAATGTCCCGTTTTTTGTCCTGTTATCTTTGTGCATTTGAACATGATATTACGTTGGTGTCATGTCCAAAACATCAGCCCACTGTAACACTATTGGGCTGCACAATTTCTCTTCAGTCTCTTGCGGTAATTTTCTATGTCGTTAGGGGTCATGCTTTGGCCATAAAATGGCTCGATTACACAGCGCAAGTTTATTTGAAATTTTTGTGGTATTCTAACTTACAAATGAATTACAAAAATAACTACTCGGATAATTATCCACATGAGTTTTTTGTCATCATTTCGCTGTATAACAAGCGGAAATCGGTCGAATTAATTCATTGCCGGGCTGCGTTTTCTGGTGTGCGTAACACGCTTTTAGCCTATCCCATAAGTTATAAAACTGTCTGTATATAACTGAATAAACTTTAAAAAACTACATTCAGTTGTATTCTGCGCTTCAAAACAAGAATGCTCCCGTTTTTACAACGAAACCCTCTTGTAGCTTTTGCAATGAATGAATCCACCTGAGGTGTTGGAAGGTAAAACAGAAATGAAGCGTTACAGCCGCGTTGCGTCGCTCGCATGCAGACTATACTGTTGCTGACATGAGAGATGATTGTCATTTACATGTAGAAGACACGTTGACGTACGAGTAAAGACGAGTTAAAGGATGTTAAAACTGTCTCGTAAAGCTCCACCTCTGTCTGGGCGGGCTTGAGACGCGTCTACCTGCATCTGCCCCGTTATTTAAAAGCCTCTGAGACAGACGCGCTGTCCACTCTACAAACACGAGGGATCAGTCAGAGGTCAAATAAAAACCATTTGACGGAGAAGATACATAGCAAAGACGTTTTGGAATAGTAAAACTTCTAATTCTCAATTATACAAAACTTTTTATTTGATGGGACACGCAGAAGTTTCCAGCTGTCTTCTGTCCGGAGCGACACATCACGGTGAAGAATTGATGGAGGCGTCGCGAACAGAACAACTCCCTGGGCAACTGCGTTTGTTCTGCACAGGATAACAATACATAACTTACAAAGTCAGGTTACATTTTGATATGTTTTACAACCTCATGAGATAGCTTTTCCATTCATTAACTATATTATTATTATTTTGTTGCTTTAAAAAAAGAGAAAGAAACAGCATCGCTCTAAAGAACCTATAATGTAACACTAAGAAACTTTGTGATCTCTTAGGGGACCATACAGTCCAAATAATGTATTTAATTAACAGCAGAGTTCTTAGTTGAACCTGTAGGAACCAGTGAAGAACCTATGGCGTGATTAAGAAGAGGACAGAACATTGTTTTGGAAGTGATTTAGAAGTGCACCCTAATCATAATCAACAGAGACTGGATGTAAATATGACGAGCGCCTGGTTTGCTCTGCTGAGCTTCTTGTGGAGCTGTTGTTTGGCAGGTAGCAGTTCTGTACTGGATGGCTTTGAGCTTCAGTCCAACTTCATACATCGGAGGTTACGGTCTCAGGAGAAGAGGGAGATGCAGAAAGAGATTCTGTCCATACTGGGACTGAACCACAGACCCAGACCGCATCTGAACAGCGGCAAATATAATTCAGCACCCCTCTTCATGCTGGATCTGTACAACAGCATGTCCACTGAAGAGAAGAGCGACGTGGATCAGTACAGGTCACTGTTCACCACCACACGACCTGCTTTGGCTTCGCATCATGACACTGAGTTCCTGCATGACGCTGACATGGTCATGAGTTTTGTCAATTTGGGTAAGGCAAAATTTCCTTGATCGTGTTATTCTTGTGGTTGTTATGGATGAGTTGTCTGTTAATGTAAAATGAGAGCTTTATGTTTAGATGTCTGATAAAAGACATAATAAAGAAAAAAATATTTACTAATAGATTAAGACCATACATTTGGCCACTTATGGGCTTACAGTGCTCAGCATATAAAAGTACACCCCTCACAAATCTATTTTTTAAATTCAGATATTTAATAGGAAGCTTTATATATGTGCTTATACATTAGATCAGTGGTTCTCAAAGTGGGGGTCGGGACCCCCCGAGGGGTCGTGGGGCAATGAAGGGGGGTCGCCTGGTGATTTCCAAAAATCTATTTATTTGTATTAATATAAACATTTTTATTAATATAATGTATTAAAACATATTTTATCCATAACTATACTGAAAATAAAAATAGTTGTTTATAGTTACTATATACTATATAGTTACTATAGTAGCTTATAGTTACTAGTTCTATTGGATTGCGACCCCTGGGGTAATTACATTATATTAAAGGCAGCAATAGCGTCAAATGCATTTTGATTTTATAACATCAGGTTATACTTTCTGGCACATTTAAAGCACTGACACAAATATAATTGGTGTGTCTGCATCATTGCATGCAAGGTTTCTGTATTTATAACCACCTCAGAGGATATTGGGGGTCGCGAGTCACTGGCATTGTTATTTTGGGGGTCGCGGGCTGAAAAGTTTGGGAACCCCTGCATTAGATTAGTCAGTATTGAAGCCAAATTTGGAGCTTATCTAACAAAATATTTTACAATACGGTCCAAAAACTATTACACCCAAATTTATGTTTTAGAAAAATATGAATCTATTTTAATAAATATATAATATAATTTTTTTCGGTTGTAATTTATTTTTGCAATATTTAGCTTGCCTTTAATTGTATTATCTTTCAATTTCTTAATATGTTTGGTGACTAAAATATTATTTTAATTTATATATTTGTTAAATAAATCCGTTTTGTTTAAAAGCACTTAATACATTGCATATATTCACTGAGAAATGGATAAAAATATTCATTTTCAAAATGGGGTGTACTCAATTATGCTGAGCACTGTAGTTAATGTGAAGAACTGCACCTGTGTTTTCTTGGTTAAGGCACCTGTGTGTAAACCAACTTCATACATCCACTGAAATAGAAATATTATTTTTTTTATAAAATTATTCTGTTAATATAATCTGGTAACTTTTAGGCTTTTGTAGTTTTAAAGCCAAATATGCATATTTTTGTGAAATATTTTGCTTAAACGTGTGCTATTTTCTTTACACTCTAAAAATGATTGGATCAAAAAGATTAATCATATAATATACTTATCATAATTTATTATACTAAGTTAATCATCTTCCTAATTAACAATTTTAAGCTACACGTGCAATTTTAAGTATGTTTGATACAGTCTATAATTTACAAACAACTCTCAAAAGTTGAGAGTTTTTTATTAGGGTAGTGTATAACTTATAGTAGTACTGGATAATATATCACTTCAGCACCGATATCACAATGTGATCATTAGCAATAGTCACATTGCAATTGTAGATTATAGATTGTTTATTAGATTTAATGGAGATGCACTCTCACTAAAGAATCATCCCGATCCATCTAACATTTTAAATTCTTTTCAAATAGAGATATTAAGTGGTGAAACTGTATTCATATTTTACAGTAAAGACATATCGCAATCTTTATTTTTCCAATATTGTGCATCCCTAACTGATGCCTAATTTAAATTTAATTTAAATGACATTCTTTTTGTGGACACTATTTGTTAAACTTTTTAAATAATGAATCTCATATCAATCCAAAGAAATAATTCCTTCAAATATCTTACTTAACACATGTACAGATAATTTTTTAAAAAGATTTATTTATTGTATTTTTATGACAGCTAACAAACAAAAGTAAAAAGATAATAACATTACAAATCGAAAAAAAAGTAAATAACAGTACAAAATTGATTAAAAGCATACCACACTATAACCCTCATATTGTGCCACACACAGTATATGATGTGCATTCATTTTTCAAATTGAGCATATAAGCAGGTCGGTACCGGAAGTTGAGGTTGACAGCATGGTGTATCAAGTAAAATAAACAATGATGGTAAAAGAAATAAAAGAAAATAAAAAATTAAAAGCAAGAAAAAAGGGAAAATATAATAAACTAAATAGGCTAGGATCTATCATATATTTCTTCTAATATCTTCTAATGATTAAAATATTTGAATGATGTTTTATTTATTTTTTTGATAATTTTTTTTTTCTTATACAAAGTATTTTTGACTATTGCCAAAAATACACCCATGCAACATAAGACTGGTTTCGTGATCATATATTCTGGCCATATATCATGGTAACTGAAGCACTCATTGTACTTTTTTTTTGGTGAATATTGTATTGCAACACTTTTATAACTGACATCTATCAGGCTGAAAGTGACCCCGAGCACAGTGTCAGACCACAAGTCTGTTTATGCTCAGGGTTTCTGTGTGGTTTGCTCCAGTAAACACAGACCTCATTAATGGAGGGAGTATTCGTGTCCAAGATTCACTTGTTTATGTGAACTTCCCTCTACGGGGCCAGGAGTTGCCCAATTAAGTTAATTATAACAATACAAACTCTTCTGGCTCTGCTCACTGCATCTGCGCGCCAATTCAGTTGCCAGAGATGCTTTTGTGCGAGTTGCAACATTCTGCTTGTTATTTGGGATCCTTTCAAAGCTCATTTGTCTCTGCACGAGCGTTTTGATCGCTGTTTTCTGGGGTCAGTTGAACACTTGATGGGCACATGTCTTTGATTGACACGTTGGCCACATTTTTTTGTTGCTGCTTGTAAAAACACTGAATATTACAAAAATCGACCACACTGTGCTATTCGTTTAAAGTGGCTTTTCGCATTTAGCAATTTAATTTTTTTTTTACAAAGGAAGTCATATAATTTTAGCTTAGAGTGACTTGCCTGTGATTCAAGTGTTAATTCTTCTCTGGTCATTTATTGCAGTCATCCGTCTAGAACACCTATGACTAATATCCAATTATAGGAGAAAAGGGAAGCTTCAGTATATATTGGCGTACAGCAACTTGACCAGTGTTGTTGTAACTCATCCAGAAATAGCAGGGCTTTTTGTTGTGGACATTTGGAAAGTCAATGCATCCCATGAATCATCTTACGACTGTGGAAAGAGTACAAATTTCCTTTTTATTGTGTGGCTTCATGAGTAGTCAGGATTTCTGACCCCAAGTTAAACATTGCTGGTACATTGTGTTGGGTTGTACTGTAAACCATACATACATAAATATATATAAAAAAAAAAAAGTCATGATTGGCATGCCTTCCTATAATTTTAAACCAGTTTCAATATATATATATATATATATATATATATATATATATATATATATATATATATATATATATATATATATTAGGGTTGGGGCGACGATAGACGATGCCATCGTCAATCACCAATGGCCAATAGACAACACGATGCTGATAAGGCATCGCCGATGCTTCACCCCCTTTGCAAACCCGCTCGCGAAAAATACACACTTAGGCCCCATTTACACTAATACGTCTTAGTGTTAAAATGGCATTTTAGAACAAAAATGATCCGCATCCACACGGTGTTTTACCTAGCATTTCTGAACAGCCCTCTGCTGAAAACGCACATCACGTGACCACACACACAGACACAAGTGGTGCACAGCCACACGCTTCTCTCTCAGAGCTCCAGAGACAGAGAGCAGTGCACGTCTTTATCAAGGTTGTACCGCTGTATCGCGTCTCATTACAGTTGTCAAGACATCCCAAGTCTCCTGGAAGTTACGCACCCTTCTCACCGCCAGATCCCTCCTCGCTCTTCAGAAATGTCGTGCGCAGTCCATCAACAACCCATCGTCGTTGCCATCGTCCATCACCGATGCCATCGTCCATCGCAATGTTTCACATTAGACGTCGTACGATGCCAAATTGGTCGACATCGCCCAACCCTAATATCTATCTATCTATCTATCTATCTATCTATCTATCTATCTATCTATCTATCTATCTATCTATCTATCTATCTATCTATCTATCTATCTATCTATCTATCTATCTATCTATCTATATATATAGAATATAGTATATATATAAGAAATGTATAGAATGCCTAAAATCAAATATCAAACTATGAAATGGTTGCTACTTTATACATTGCCTAGGCACTCTATTGAATGCAGAGTTGCCATACGGCAAAGCATGTAACTGGCCTACCCCCACTATTTTTCACACCACTGATGGTCAATGATGGCGGTGGTGCTTGGGTTGTTGTTTGATGATGGCGATCCTTCCTTCCACTTAAAGAAACCTAGCCCAATGATCAATAAAGGCTTTTGTTGTGCTCTTCTGACACTTTGCCAAATTGACACTTAAGAAAACTATTTATGTCTATCTTCTATATAATGCCTAGAAATTGTAT
The DNA here is from genome assembly GCF_052040795.2 of Danio rerio. Lineage (NCBI taxonomy): Eukaryota > Metazoa > Chordata > Actinopteri > Cypriniformes > Danionidae > Danio > Danio rerio. The sequence goes on from NC_141044.1 coordinate 7,990,827, forward strand.
GCAAAATCTTTACAAAAAGTTTTCAGCCTTTGCCTAAAAACATCAGGCATTCTATACATTTCCAAGGCTTTCTATTCATTTATTTTGCGCATACAAGCGGGCGCAGCAGCCATTTGAATCTTTTTGGCCCGAGACTTCCGGTCTCATTCACTTCCATTCATCTTTAGATGTTAAAAACAGCTCGTTCTGCTGCTTGATGTAACAAACTGATATTTTTTTATTATTATATTATTCTGCTTTGTCTGTATAGTTATGCAAACACTTGTTTGTAGAGCAAGTAGTTTGAACGTTTTCTGCAGTTTATTATTCCTAGTCATTTCTCCCATAGGCAGCTAAATCGAAAGTTCTAAAACAATCTTCGCTCTTCTGCATTGAAGAATAAGGGCAAGAGAATGCCTAGAAAATGTTTAGAATGCCTAAAACGGAACGTCAAAGTATGAAATTATTGCTACTTTATACATTGCGTAGGCATTCAATGCAGAGCTGCTGTACGGCAAAGCACTTTTTCCCGCCATTTTTCCCACCACTGATGACCATGTTAGCGGTGGCGCTTGGGTCGTTGTTTGATGAACCCTGGCTTTAAGTTGAGTATTTATTCATATTCATATTATTATTATTATTATTTATTTTTTTCTTATCTGCAAGTACAACCTTTGAGTTTAAGAGTTTTGTTACAGATACAGTTTGATGATCGTCCCATATTCTGCTGTCGATCTCCGTTTTTCCTGAACAGTCTTGTTCTGTTTACAGAAGGGTAGAGGATGCCCTAAGCTTTTCTTGGCACAGAGAGTTTTGAGGAAACTCCCATCTCTTGTTTGCGCTGGTAATATTGTGTGTTTGCCTTTTTTCTGGATAAGGGGGGGATCTTCCACTAATCCAGGGAAAATCCACAGGGGGAAAAGCATTTCTCTTTTCTCTTCTTTGGTCCATCGTTGTTTTTTTTCCACCTGGATCTTTTGTGTTTGGTCACATTTCCTCCTCTAACTCTCTCGTATAAACGCATACACAAACTCATTCTGTTCCTCTGTGCACGTCTTAACTAGAGCCCGGCTGTCACTTAGCAAAGTCAACAAACACCCAGATGAGTACAGGTAAGCTTCGCTTTAGGACTGTAAAGTAGTAAAAGTGACCCACACAGAGTTTTAGGGGGTTTCTCAGAAGCTTAACAAGGTCTAGACAATCCTGGCTTCTTATAACTGTATGAATCCTGTGTTTCACAACATGCTTTCATTTCTCTCTTCCGCTCTTAATAACGTCTTTCAGCGTGCTGAACTCCAAATCTGGGCTAAGCTGTTTGTTTTGCGCCACGGTGTGTTTCTAAACCCACATTTTATCACACAGTTAGTGTGCCGCAATCAGTCAATGAATTGTTTGATGTTGGCAGGTTATGCACAACACAGATGACCTTTCTGAAAGACCGCCTGTGGATCACAGACACAGGAGGGCTGTATCACTTCTGGTCTGCATGCGGGCGTTAACATGGAAATTAGGGAAGGAATTTAAGTTATGCTTTAACTTCGTAAAGAAGTAAAGGGATTTTCTCAGGGGTGAGTCAGCAGACTGATAAGAACTGTTGAAAACACTCAACAAATGAGACCAGTCGCCTGTTTTGCACTGACTTTACAGGAAAACTGCCAGTATTTTGAGGGACACATTTGGTGGAGTGTGTGACCCAGAACTGAGTGTTATACTTTAATTAGCACCTTCATTACTTGGTTCATTTATCATCTGAACCCAAGCTTAGTTCGTCCAATCTTTAACCACACTGTCTGAAAAAAGGTACCGTGAGGGTACAATTTTGTACCCAAGAGGAAAATAAAGGTACAAACATTCAGATTTAGGAATGAAAGGTACATTTTTTGTAGCTTTTCATTATAAAATCAGTTACATCCTATTTATTTTCGAACTCACACACAACATCGTTAGACTTTAATATTAGGTTAAATGTAGGTCATGGCGTCAGGTGACCAAAATTCAATTTTTAGCCAGCGTTTAAGGACAACGTTAATTAGACATCCTATAACTATGACCAATGTCATATTGACTTCAAATACTGACATTTATTAGTCAGGTATGGCAACCAAAATCCACCACATTTTATACACACATTGATGTATAAAATACATAGATAGATGTAATGGTGGTAACGTCCACACAACGTCAAGCTGTAACATCATTAGACGTTGATATTTGCTTGATTTTGAGTTGAAGTGTGACTTTAGAGCTCAATACTTTGTTGATGCACTTTTGGCAGCAATTACAGCCTCAAGTCTTTTTGAATATGATGCCGCAAGCTTGGCACACCTGCCTTGGGAGTTTTTGCCTATTTTTGTAGTATCTCTCAATCTCTATCAGGTTGAATGGGAAGCGACGGTGTACAGCCATTTTTAGATCTCTCCAGAGATGTTCAATAGGATTTAGGTTTGGGCTCTGGCTGGGCCACTCATGCACATTTACTGAGTTGTTGTGAAGCCACTCCATTGATATTTTGGCGGTGTGCTTTGGGTCATTGTCCTGCTGGAAGATGAACCGTCGCTCCAGTCTGAGGTCAAGAGCATTCTGAAGCAGGTTTTCATTCAGGATGTTTCTGTACATTGCTGTATTCATCGTTCCCTCTGTCCTGACTAGTTTTCCAGCTCCTGCTGCTGAAAAACATCCCCACAGCATGATGCTGCCACCACCACACTTCACTGTAGGGATGGTATTAGCCTGGTGATGAGCTGGTTTTCTCTAAACGTAATGTCTGGCATTCACTCCAAAGAGTTCAATTTTATTCTCATCAGACAAGAGAGATTTGTTTCTTATGGTCTGAGAGTCCTTCAGATGCCTTTTAGCAACTTTTAAGTGGGGAGTGGCTTCCGTCTGGTCACTCTACCATACAGGCCTGATTGGTGGATTGCTGCACAGATGGTGACCAACGGGTTATTGATCACCTCCCTGACTAAGGCTCTTCTCCCCTGATAACTCAGCTTAGATGGCTGGCCAGCTCTTGGAGGAGTCCGGGTGGTTCCAAACATCTTCCACTTATCGATGATGGAGTCCACTTTGCTCATTGGAACTTTCAGAGCAGCAGAAATTTTTCTGTAACCTTCCCCAGCCTTGTGCCTCAAGACAGTCCTGTCTCGAAGATCTACAGACAATTCCTTTGTCTTCATGCTTGGTTTGTGCGTTGACATGCACTGTCAACCCTGGGCTCTTATATAGACAGGTGTATGCCTTTTCAAATCATGTCCAATCAACTGAATTTACCACATGTGAATCCAATTACGCTGCTGAAACATCTCAAGGATGATCAGTGGAAACAGAATGTACCTGAGCTCAATTTAGAGCTTTACGGCAAAGGCTGTGAATACTGATGTACATGTGATTTTTCAGCTTTTTTATTTTTAATAAATTTTCAACAATTTTAGAAAATATTTTTTCACATTGTCATTATGGGTTATTGTGTGTAGATTAAAAAAAATAATAATAAATTGATTTAATCCATTGTGGAATAGGGCTGCAACATAAAAAAATTTGGAAAAAGTGAAGCGCTATGAATACTTTCCGGATGCACTGTATATCAGTGTGCTTCCTCCATCCCTTTTCTTATGCAACTGAAGAGTTCTGCAATGTAATGTGATAGTAATTATATAGATATTAAGATCTCTCCTTCATATTTGAAAAGTCTTGTCACTGATTGGTTATGTCTGAATACCTAAATCTGATCACTTCCAATTAACAGTGTAGACAATGTGCCAAAAAATATGGGATTGGAGAAATAAAATATGATTTGATTGCAGAGGGAACAGCCAATTTTTTTATTACATTTTTTTAAAGACATCCTACAATCATTGAACGCATGTAGACAAAGCCAAAAATGTTTAAGTCTGTACAACCACCTAAATAAGTCAAATAAAATGTGATAATGTTATTTATTTGTTTGTTTGATGCTGTTAATAACATTTGGTCTGATGAATACTGTATGATACCATTATAGTCATCAGTGGTGAAAAGCTGAACTGAAGCCCAGCTCATGTAATCACTAAAGCAATATTTCTCCTTGAGTAATAGTTTGTGGCAGTTTTATGCCGTAAAAGAGGCAAACGAAAAGGCCAGATCTAAATCTTCAAATATCTCCATAGATTTTTGTGGGTGCTGATTCTGTGCGCATCTACAAAACACTAATGCGCCACGAAATAGTACATATTTGCTCACAGGCCACTTTATTAGGTACACCTGTCCAACTGCTCGTTAATGCAAATACCTAATCAGCCAATCACATGGCAGCAACTCAATGCATTTAGGCATGTAGACATGGTCAAGATGATCTGCTGTAGTTCAAACCGAGCATCGGAATGGGGAAGAAAGATGATTTAAGTCACTTTGAACATGGCATGGTTGTTGGTGCCAGACGGGAGGGTCTGAGTTTTTCAGAAACTGCTGATCTACTGGGATTTTCACACACAACCATCTCTAGGGTTTACAGAGAATGGTCCGAAAAAGAGAAAATATCCAGTGAGCGGCAGTTCTGTGGACGCAAATGCCTTGTTGATGCCAGAGGTCAGAGGAGAATGGCCAGACTGGTTCCAGCTGATAGAAAGGCAACAGTAACTCAAGAACCACTCGTTACAACCGAGGTATGCAGAAGAGCATCTCTAAACAAACAACACGTCGAAAATTGAAGCATATGGGCTACAGCAGCAGAAAATCACACCGGATGGCACCTGTCAGCTAAGAACAGGAAACTGAGGCTACAATAGAAGATTGAAAGAACGCTGCCTGGTCTGATGAGTCTTGATTTCTGCTGCAACATTTGGATGGTAGGGTCAGAATTTGGCATCAACAACATAAAAGCATGGATCCATTCTACCTTGTATCAACGGTTCAGGCTGGTGGTGTAATGGTGTGGGGGAGATTTTCTCGGCACACTCTGGGCCCATTAGTACCAACTGAGCATTGTGTCAACGCCACAGCCTACTTGAGTATTGTTGCTGACCATGTCCATCTCTTTATGACCACAGTGTACCCACCTTCTGATGGCTACTTCCAGCAGGATAACGCACCATGTCAAAGTGTGAATCATCTCAGACTGGTTACTTGAACGTGACAATGAGTTCACTGTGCTCAAATGGCCTCCACTGTCACCAGCTCTAAATCCAATAGAGCACCTTTGGGATGTGGTGGAACAGGAGATTCACATCATGGATGTGCAGCCACCAAATCTGCAGCAACTGCGTGATGCTATCATGTCAATATGGAGCTCTGAGGAAGATTTCCAGTACCTTGTTGAATCTATGCCACGAAGGATTAAGGTGGATCTGAAGGCTAAAGGGGGTTCCAACCCGGTACTAGTAAGGTAATAAAGTGGCCTCTAATTAGCTAATAAAGCTTGTTTTATCTAATAATCTAACATTAAATGGTCGATTTAGATCTGAAAATCCTTTCTCTCCCTCTAAAGAAAAAAATGTGGTGTGAAATAACGTGGGAATGTGTATTGATAAAGTAAATATACTCTCCTTTTATTTCAGGTTGACTTGAAACTGTTTAGTTTTGCAGGCCAAGAAGACTGTATTTACAATATTTGTCTTTTAAACACTACAAAATGTAAGCATCGCAAGCACAAAGAAATGGGGATTTCTTACATTCTAAACATTGGTTTCCTAGTTTTGTTACACATTTCTGCTTTAACGAACGAACTGGCTTTTGTTGTTGTTCACTTCTATCCTGGGGCCAGAACCCCTCACGCTCTGAACTAAACATTTCTGGACAGTGATTATCTGACAAGGAATGCGAGTTTTAATCTCAGTTAAACAGACACGCTGAAGTTGACGATCGTGAGGTCAAGAGATAAGCTTCTTTCAGGGAATGTCCTCTTAGCTAGAGTCTTAGCTGTGAAGTCCTGATGCTATCTCTGCGTCTCACGCCATAGCCGTCAGACATGCCCTCACCATCGCTGCCTTTCTGCGATCAGGCCTGAGGAATGCAGCGTTCACTGCAGGTAGCTGCTCTCTTTGACTGAAGCTAGCCGTGTTATCAGGGATCGTATTGAATAAGGAATGAATACGGATCTGTAAACAATAAATCTCACCGTGCTGTTGCCTCTGGCTGTGAGTCTGTCAGATAAGATGGCGTTCGTTAAGTCAACGGATAGGGATGTGAGAAGATACAGCAGAGCCTACATCTGATTACGTGATAAATCACTTGTCAGATAGAACACATCCATGTAGTCATCTGTCACGCCAACATTCAAGAAATTATCCAGAGAAGAATTAAAGACTAAATTACTTCGTTTAAAGTTGATTTTAAACTGAGACAAAGACAATCTGGCGATCCAATATCCAACAAAATATTAAACAAATGTAATAAATTTGACCAGCTATCACTGGCATGTTGGATGGATTTATTTTTGTCCTGTGGTCTTATCAGAAAGGGAAATGGACCTCATTTTTAGATTTGTTCCGAGTAAAAATGCAAGTGGTGATTAGTGAATGACGCCATTCCTTTCCGCTAGGGGTGTCAAAATTAATTGTTTCTTCGGTGCACTGCGATGCAGACGCGGACAATTCGGTATCGGCTCAGTCATAATCATAACCGGTTATTGTGTACTGACGTCAGTTATCTTCTATGCACTCTGTCATGAGGGAGGTGAGCGCTGGTATTTATAACACTTAGGAGCCAACTCAGGGCCGGCCCGTGGCATAGGCAGTATAGGCAAAAGGGCACTGTACATCCAGGGGGGCGCCAGAAATGAGCGCGGTTAAGTTGTTGTTGTTTTCGATATTCCTGACACATTCAGTGATAGACAGCAATAATTCAAAAACCTCTTACCCTAAAAAGATCTAAAGTGTGTTTCCTACAAAAAGACAAAGCTGGTTATGTTTCACAGCTGTCTTTTTCTTTTTTTTTCGCTCGATATTACAACATCTGCTCCGTTTAAGTCCTCGCAATATGCGTTTAGCCGGGAGAGCTCACGCTGAGCGGAGCTCTCAGTAATGGATCGTCAGAAAAGTACGTATTTTTTTGTTTTTTCGGCTAAACGCATATTGCGAGGGCTTAAGTGTGTGTGTGTGTGTGTCTGTTTGTTTGTTTGGTGCTGTCTATGTTTGTGTATGTGTGTGAATGAGAGACAGTGTGGCGCTGTGTGTTTATACAGACAGATTGTTATAGCCACCCCCCAAAATATAACTCTGTGTATGGAAAGCATCGTCAGTGCACCGTGATGCACCGAGATATCGAATTGAACCAAATCGATGGCATGATAATCGTAACCGAACCGAACCGTGAGACCAGTATAGTTTCACACCTCTACTTTCCGCACTTACCAGCTGAACGCTTACCTCCGTATGGACGGCTTTTCAGCTGTTACCAGTTTGTCTAGTATCTCACCTTGTATGTCTGTGAACTTTAGACGCGGATAGGAGTTGACCAAGACAATGGGGTTTAAGTCTGGCAAAGAATGGTTCCAGAAAGTGGGTAAGACAAAAACAGAAGCCTAAAATAAAATAAACAAGTAAATAACAGGGTGAGAAAGTGGTAAAATCTGAAAACGTGAAAAATGCTTTTCCAAAGTAACCAGTAATAGGGTATATGCCGAAGCATGCTAATAGGATTTTTAATTTGACAGAAACCTGGGTTAACCGCTTCCAGTGAACTGAATGCCATTGCAAAATAGGTGCGTTTAAGGTCTGTTTTCTTTAAAAGTCAGTGATCTCCACTGGCTGAGTGATATCTGATATAAAGTGGGTCTTAGATTTCACAAGAAGCTCTGCATTAAATTACATTGTTTCCCACCATGTCTTTATAATATGAACATTTATTTTAGCCCGGTATATTCAATGGAGCTAATGCACAAACCTGCCGATTCTGATGGGGCGCATGCGAGCAAATGGCTTTTTGTCTCGTTTTACGCTTGAGCAACTAAAAAAATGCCAAAGTCTATTTAACTAATTGTATTTGAATTACATTACAACATTGATGCTGTAAAAGGAACCGTATAAAATGGAAAAAACTCACAATAACAGGTCACTGGAAGTTTATCCGTATGGGAATAACACTAGCTCGGCATGTACCCTATATCCCTTTCATTCATTTTTTAAATGATTATTTTTATTATTTTAATTTGACACTAAAATTGAAATCCATTTACAAAATGTTGTTTTATTTAAAAATTATTTAACTGTCCACATACATGGACACCATGTAGCAAAGTTTTATTAATGGCCTCTTATTCTATTCATATCAGCTCATTTATTTAAAACATTAACAGTACAATATAATATCAATAAAACACATATTGTGGGAACAATAATAACTCAGAGCTGCAAATTTCTGGCACATACTCGTCACTGCTGTCACTGCTACTGTCCTCTGAAATTTATTCATTCATTTTCTTTTCGGCTAAGAAATGTGGAGTATCAGTTGACGGCTGCATCAAAGCAATCAAGAAAACTGTAAACATTTTAAAGATGTAAAATCTGTTTTTACTTTAATATAAATTATGTCAGGTTAGTACTCTTAGGCTTTATTGTAATCTTTATCTAAGTGGACAGTGAACTTACTTAACTAATAAAACAAAATGTACAAAAGTAGCAAACATCACATACTTTCATTAATCTTTATATACAGCATGTATAGCTTTGGGCTCAGAAAGATCTCAAAATATAATTTTATCCTACACATTTTTTTAAAGGAAAATGTAGGTGTAAGTTGAGGCGACGCAGTGGCGCAGTAGGTAGTGCTGTCGCCTCACAGCAAGAAAGTCGCCAAGTCGCTGGTTCGAACTTCGGCTTGGTTGCCGTTTATGTGTGGAGTTTGCATGTACTCCCTGCATTCGGGTGGGTTTCCTCCGGGTGCTCCGGTTTCCTTCATAGTCCAAAGACATCCGGTACAGGTGAACTGGGTAGGCTAAATTGTGTGTGTGTGTGTGTGGATGTTTCCCAGAGATGGGTTGCGGCATACATGTACAAACGTGCTGGATAAGTTAGCAGTTAATTCCGCTGTGGCGACCCCGGATTAATGAAGGGACTAAGCCGACAAGAAAATGAATGAATGAATGAATGAATGTGTAAGTCATGTAGGTGGTTGTACGCAGAGCTTCTCTATAAAAAAGGTGAAGAAACACATGATATTTCTGAAAGAGATCAAACCTTAGCAAAGTAAGGAAAAGTAAAGCAAAAGTAACTCAAAAGAAATAAAACGCATTAATTTCCATAAAAAGTAACTAAGTAAAGATTTAATTACCTTTGGGGGAGTAACTCAATGTTGTAAGGCACTACTTTCAAAAATAACTTCCCCAACATTTATATAATCATATTGAATTGTGCCTTTTCATCAACAACAAAAAAAAATTTGATGTGTAACACATTGTTAAATGAACTGTAAAAAGTCTCCCAAAGACTTTGCCTAATGTAAATTGTATGTGGCAACACATCACTGCTATTATTTCAACATCAGCTACTGTACACTTAACTTTAGAGCTTACCTGTGAAAGGGTTAACCCATCAAAGTTATGAACTGGCATATATGGGAAAAAAATCAGCGGGTGGTCATTTGCTGTGGTGCCAGATATAGGATCTCTGGGGTTAGGTTCCTTCCGCAAGGGTACCTCAGATTGGGTATTGAAGGTTGAAGTGAGCGCTGTTTATTCACTTCAGTTCCTTCCTGTGCAATTCCTGCTGGCACTGAGAACCAAACCTGCAACCTTCAAGATATAATTCCGACTTTCTAGATATTACTGTTCCATCTGCGAAAAAAGGCATAACAGAAAATTTAAATAGGTTGCTCACCGCAAGAAGGTCGCTGGTTTGAGCCCCAGCTGGACCAAGAGGCCTTTCAGTGTGGAGTTTACATGTTCGTGTGGGGTTACTCCGGGTGCTCAGTTTTCCGACACATTCCAAAGACATGAAGTACAGGTGAATTGGATAAACTAAATTGGCAGTAGTGTGTGGATGTGAAAGTGTGTAGGTATTTCCCAGCATTAAGGGGTTGTAACGACCGACTGTAAGGATTTCCGCTGGTAAAACATATGCTAGAGTAATTGATGGATCATTCCTCTGTGGTGAATCCTGATAAAGCAGGAAATTATCTGAAGGAAAATGAGTGAAATGGAACCATTTGTGGATTACAGGTCAGAAACATGGCATCTGTCAATCAATTCAGTGGGCAGGGAAAACTGCACTCCTACATCACATTGCGGTGGGCCTCAAAATCCCTGAGATTTGGGTCCTATTTTATCTCAGGAAATTTTTAAATAAGAGACTTGTTGAGTTTATATCACTCCAATATGACTGTGTGGACACATTATATACAGACATTTGTGTCCAAACTGTTTAAAAAAGGTTTATTTGCATCATAGGTGCCCTTGAAGTTGACTCTGACGCATTTGTTGCTTGTATTACTAAAGTGTATCAGTCGCATGAGTGGAGAAATGCACACATTCGAAAACTTTTACTGTCTATAAAATTATTTTTAAACAAATCGACCCAATTCTGTAAGTAACTGATCCTTCACTGACATTATACACACACACAAACTCCACCCGTGGCGGAATGTCACCTAGTGGCCTCTACAAGTGAATAGGAAATGGGTGAGCACTTATGGCTCTGCTGTTTTCTTCAGGCTGCAGTGAATATTTGTTCATTTAATGCTCTGCAGGACGGTCAAATATCTTGTCCTGAATCAGTTAAATAGCTGACATAGTTCGAACTTTTAATAACAAGAGCAAAACAATATTGTGCGCTTAGACATATACTTTTTAACATACAGTTGAAGTCAGAATTTCCACAATTTCTGTTTAACGGAGAGATTTTTTCAACACATCTCTAAACGTAATAGTTTTAATAACTCATCCCTAATAGCTGATTTATTTTATCTTTGCCATGATGACAGTAAATAATATTTGACTAGATATTTTTTCAAGACACTTCTATACAGCTTAAAGTGACATTTAAATGCTTAACTAGGTAAATTAGGGTAACTAGACAGGTTAGGGAAATTAGGCAAGTTATTGTATAATGATGGTTTGTTTTATAGACTATCGGAAAAAAAAACACCTTAAAAGGGCTAATAATTTTGAGCTTAAAATGGTGTTTCAAAATTAAAAACTGCTTTTATTCTAACATAAATAAAACAAATAAGACTTTCCCCAGAAGAAAAAACATTATCAGACATACTGTAAAAATTCCTTGCTCTGTTGAACATAATTTGGGAAATATTTAAAAAAGAAAAAATAAACAAACAAAAAAAAAACTCAAAGGGGGGCTAATATAAGCATTAAAAGTGTACAGACAAACGCATGTACTGTATCCCTATTAATCCCCTTGAGTACTTTTAAATGTGTAGCAGAAGAGCAGGGAAGTTATGTATGATCATAGTTGTCTTTAACAGGCCTCTTAGTTGCTTAGTTGCATGTATTTTGTCATAGAATGAAAGTCTGGATATACCAACTGTAGGCGTAGCTGAATACTGAATAAAGAGTTCAGTACGTGTTATTTATTTATTTATTTTTCAAACTGCTTTAGCTATCTGCTATGTTGATTTATTTATTTTTTTACATTTGGTTTCAAGTATGTGTGATCAAATTACCAACATCCATCCTAATTCAAGAGTTCACACTTAGCTGATGATTGATTATAAGCAAGTTTGGCATGCTGTCCCGGGAGAGAGCCCTGAGCTCGAAGGTTCTTGAGCCCTGGGCTCCCTCCCGTTTGGAGGAAGAGAGGGGAGCCTCGAGCTCAGGTAGATCTCGACAACTCCCCTTTTTATAATAGCTAAAGATTAAGATTGAAGGCTATTAAAAGATATGCTGCATTATTAGATTACCTGTATTGAAATTTAGATTTAACGATTAACTTGTTGTACATGTTTTTGGAATGTGGGAGGAAACCGGAGAACCCGGGGAAAACCCACGCAAGCACGGGAAGAACATGCAAACTACACACAGAAACGACCACCGGCCTGTTAAGGAACTAGAACCGGTGAAGTTCTTGCTGTGAGGCGACAGTGCTAGTCACTGAGCCACCGTGCTGCCCTATGGAGGGAAAGGTGAAAAGGTAGGGGTGGAAGGGGGGATTCTTCAAATCGAAGATGACTGTAGTGAGAAAACCCTGGCTCTTTATAGTGGTTAGGAATGGCCTGATTGGTGGATCAAGCATGCTAATGCAGAACCAGCCGTGTTCAATCATAATCACGTGCTCCTCTCGAAATTAGTTTATGAATAAACTTCACTTAAATGAAGAAAAAATAAAGTTGACAAAGAGGTTGAGTCTGCTATTTTGGTAATGTAGGAGGTTAGGAAGTTTGACTTGTAGTTGAAAGGTTGCAGGCTTGACTTCCAGTGATGGCAGGAATTAAAGGTGTGGAATGTGAATAAACAATTCTCTCCATCTTCGGTACTCAGCCGAGGTGCCCTTGAGCAAGGCATAAATGCTCCCTGGGCGCAGCTCACTGTGTGTGTTTTCTCCTCTAACTCGTGTGTGTGTGTGTGTGCACTTGGATGGGTCAAAAGAGGACCAATTTTGAGTATGGGCAACCTCATTTCACTTCACAAGAGATTTATAAGTTTTATTTGTTAGACAGGTCTTTTCTGATTGGGCACACCATGAGTGTAACAAGGTGGGGACAAAATCCTAAAACCACACAGAAATTATACAAACTATTTGGGGAAGTTGTTGTGAATTTTGTAAGCAGGATTTATCGCAATGTGAAAAACGATTTCACAAAATCATTTTTATTTTCTTAGAGGAAAAGGTCAAAATTATCCAAACGCAACATGAGGACAAATTAGTCACAGGCATTTATAAACAAAGTATATTTGTGAATATGTAACTCAAATAAAACCCATTTTAAGTGAAAAAAGTGTTGCATGCAGAACTGTTGCAAACAATTAGTTTGTGTTGAATTTAAACAAACAAATTAAGTTTAGTAATGTTCAACTTAATTTGTTTGTTTAAATTCAGCCCAAATAAATTGTTTACAACCTCTTAACGTAAAGAAATTGAGTAAATCCAAGGAATCATCTTCGAATAATTTTTTTCAGTGTAGGAAGAACCAAAGTGTAATTTGAGCTTTAGTGCACATCCTAAACTTTAGATATGTACATATGTATACACTACCTAACAAAACACTTGTTGTCGGTCTCAGTTGTGAGAGCAACAAATAAGAACTTGACTTCTAGTTGATCAGTTGGAAAAGTGGGAGAAAGTAGATTTTTCTGATAAGTTTGCTGAAGGAAAAATCATGGTTTGAGGTTACATTCAGTATGGGGGCTTGTGAAATATCTGCAGAGTGGATGGCAACATCAACAGTCTGAGGTATCAAGACATTTGTGCTGCCCATTACATTACAAACCACAGGAGAGGGCAAATTCTTCATCAGGATAGCGCTTCTCATATTTCAGCCTCCATATCAAAGTTCCTGAAAGCAAAGAAGGTCAAGTTGCTTCAGGATTGGCCAGTCCAGTTACCAGAAATGAACATTATTGAGCATGTCTGGGGTTAGATGAAGGAGGAGGCATTGAAGATGAATCCAAAGAATCTTGAAGAACTCTGGAAGTCCTGCAAGAATGCTTTCTTTGCTATTCCAGATGACTTTATTAATAAGTTATTTGAGTCATTGCAGAGATGTATGGATGCAGTCCTCCAAGCTCATAGGAGTCATACACAGTATTAATTCTTTTCATACATTATTCATTCACATTATTTCTGATGAGTGACAAGATTTTGTCTAGGCAAAGTCAGACCTTACTGTCCTAATTAAATAAATAAAAATCAAAGCATGATCATGTTTTATTTTGGTAAAATAAGTGTAATCTAGAGGCCTTCGCCTGTCATATTGGCCACTTCTGATACCAAGTGATCTACTAAAAGTCAGGTTATTATTTGTTTGTTGTAATGGTATTGATTAAGCATGCTATTGGTTAGGATTCACACTTGTAACATGTCCTTTCCTATAGAGACAACACACAAAAACAGAGAGAGAGAGAGAGATAGACTTTGGCTGTTGTACTTGCTGCTCTGGAATGCAAGCCACCAATATTTTGACTTCTCCTTTGGAAACAGCTGCGTTTCCTTTTTCAAAGATATTTTTTCCTTATTTATCAGATCCCTTAGGGGAGATCCATCTCTGCTGTCTGACACAGACTTCCTCCTCTAAATCTGTGTCTCTGGCCAGCCCTGAGCTCACACACACCTGCCGCAGCACACACAGATGGCTCTAACAGGTCTCTCTGCCTGGCATGCTCACACACACATAGACACAGGTAACCACAGTTGAAGGAGCAACCACACACACCACCTCAAAACACACAGCAGCTATGTCTGTACCAAATGCAGTTTGTTACAAATGTTCTGCTTCTGACCCCTTAATGGGCCAGAAGTGGTCCTGTAGGATTGTTAAATAAGGTACTCTTAAATCATACCTGTCAACATTGAGATGTGAAAATAAGGGATATGCCCACCATAATAAGGGATCCCTCCTTTACATTAGCAGGAAATACATTAGCAAACAGTTCAGCTTATTAAAACGAGCTATTATAAAGAAATAGAATCAACTCTGACCACTGTGAGAAGAGTTTACTAGCATGTGACTTGTTTTATTTATTTTGGTCTGTCTAGAAACTTGGCCGTGTGAAAGTAAACCGCACCAAGAACAAAGTGCAACATTGTAACAATTTTAATCCATTTCGGAACAAAACAATTGATCTACAGGTGTGAAAGCACCCTTTACCTTAATTCCCCATTTTGATGCTTAGTTTGAACCGCAGCGGATCATCTTGACCATGTCTACTTGCGTTAACAAGCAGTTGGACAGGTGTATCTAATACAGTGGCTGGTGAGTGTATATTTGATGCAGTAGGCCACTCAGCGTCCCTGTGTGTCATTTTGGCTACACGTTAAAGCGTTTTACTCTGAATATCCTTTTAAATCAGTTTTGAGTTGATTGATTAATTGATTTGCATTGATATAATAATATTTGTCTAAATTGCCATCTCAATCTTTCACTTTCACTTAAACAGTGTTCATCACTGCCTTTTAAATCTATTTAAATTGATTATATTTCTGACAGTGATGTCTCTTTAAATTTCAACAGAGAAGTGATTTGTTGATTCTCTCACAAGAAATTATTTAAACAATCATAATAATAAAGAAAGAATTAGGAGTATGGCTGGATGTCATCATTCCTACTGGTAAATGTGTGTTTCGTGTCAAATACGAAAGTGAAAGCATGCTGAACTATTACTCTGTTAAAATAGTTGGGTTAAAAATACCCCAACAAATAAACCAACTATTGGTTATTATAGCACCTTTCCAACTATGGGCTATTTTAACCCAGTGCATTGAATTATATAATTTAACCCAATGCATTGGGCTATTTTGATTAAATGTTATTTTTTCCATTCTGGTATTGCTATTGCTACCACTAGTAATAATATTAATTTTATAGTTATGGCTGTGTAAATTAATAACACAGTTTTTTTTTTAAATGTTGAAAATGCTTTATTTACATTAATTTAGTTCCAGACACTTTTGTTAAAATAAATCAAGAAGTACACAATAAATATGAGAAAATACTTAATGATAGGATGATAGCAGTATAGAACAGTAAAATACAGGAGAGTCCCGGCGAAAACGGCAGGGTTGACATGTATGAAGTGAACAGGAAGTGTTTGTGGAAAAAAAAAAAAAAGTTTTGCGAGGGAACGCAAAACATCTTTGAGAGGGAATGCAAAAACTTTAAAATATATATATTTTCCTATCACAGTTTTTTTTTTTCTTTTACCCATTTTTTTCCCCATCATCACATCCCTTCCGGGTCTCCGTAACTAAGCCCTAAGAGGTAAAAAAAAAACTATAAAAAATCACGAGGAACACATTAAATAAGGTTTGTTTTATCGTCTGCAATGCAATACAGGTCAAATCACTCTCTACTTTCGGTTTACATTTTTACCTGTTCTGATTTTGGGTAGTATATATTATAGTTTCAATAGTTTGCCCTTAGCAGATGATTGATAATGGAGCGTGTTTGGCATGCTGTCCCAGGAGAGAGTCCTGAACTCGTGAGATCCTCAGTGCTGCTCTCTCATTGGCTGTAGGTGATCACCAATGTTATTTTCAGTCAAAACTCATTTCACACGGCCGGATTTGAGTCGCAGACAGCTCCAGATATTGCCAAAATTGGGGCTAAAATCACGCAGTCTGAACTCGGCATTAGATACTCTGGTTATTTATAGTGGTTAAGGAGTTTTCTGATTGGTAAATCAGTTTTAACTAATGTGGAACAGGTGCTATCAATCATTCAATCATCAATCAAATTAATTTATAAATAAACTTCACTTAAACCAAACCTATATGGTTGAAATGAGCCTAGTGCTATACATCTTAAAGAAAATTTCTGATTAAACATCAAATTTTACGAAAACACTTTTCACAATTTATACTTTAGCCTATTTTACTCAAGATAAAAAAAGTGATAGTGTTGCTTCATTTGACTTCTTTTTTTCCCACACACTACATGAAATTAAAAACTGGTAAGTTTGTTTATGTTTTGTTAAATATACTTGTCTACAAGAAAAAAAAAACAAAAAAAAAAAACAAGTGGAAGCATCTTTGTTATGTCATTCTCAGGCTGTGAGTGTGTTGAAGCCTGCGCCTTCTACTAGCGCGGTTGGGATATCTCCTTTTATGAGGTTGCCAAAGCACAGAGTACCATTAGTCTATCCCAAAATGTTTTGTCAGCTGTTCGTGGATTATGCCTTTATTAATGTTTCTATATGGCGAAAAGAATGGGAATGTTTATTTTCCAGACCATTTCCTCCATTTTATGGAATTTCCTCCTTATACAAAAAAAAAGGCATTATAATATTTGTTGACAGGTCGTTGGCTTGTGTCGGCACTCAAGTGAAAATGGATTTGTTTTACGCCTGTTAAAGACAGAACAGCTGATTCTTGTAATGTCTGTGAGGCTGTACACATACACACACTTTATAGTGTGCAAGTTCGCCAGACTTTGTGCATGAATTGTTGAAAACACACACACACAGAGACTCACAAAATTCCTCTCTGTTCCGTATAATTCTCTTACTGACGTGCAGGTATTGGCTTTCTGACTGCAGCCATTCACCATGAAGAAGATCTGGTTGTCTCAAGACACTGAGAGACATCAGACATCTTTTAACAGTCGCAATTACCACAAAATTACTGCTGTTCTCTAAATACCCTGGAACTACAGAGCAATGCAGACAGATTTCCTTTCCTCCCCTCTATAAAAGTCAGATCAGTCCAAAGAAGATTAGATCCAACATACTATAAAATACATTTTCCTAGTATACCATAAAATAAAACTGACAGAGTGATTTAATGCCAAATAAACCTGACATGAAGAAGCGAAAATATGATAAAACCACTTGCCAAATGCGTAACCAGAAGAAGTAAATAAATTAAATACTGATTTAGGAGTGAATTGTTTTATTATGTGTGAGGATAAAGAGAGTGTGATTTGAAACAAGACACTTGAAACTAGCGTAACAGGAAACGGCTTGCTTGGGACAACAGTCCCTGACCAATCAGACACAGCTATAGGTTGTTTTTAATCACGTGGTTTTGGTGACGCATGGAAATCAGATCGAGGGCAGAAAGTAAAAAACTAAATAGGAGGCGTAGAGGAAAGTCTGTTTTTTTGCGATTTATACAATATTTCAAAGGAGATAGAAGAAAAAATAGCCACATGGGAATGATCCTTATATAATAAAGAGGGCCGAGTTTTCACTGAACTTAAACATATTTGCCTGTCATCAAGGCGGTAGATACTGTATAAGCTATTACGTTACATGAAAAGTATTGAAGTACATACCATATGGAAGCATACTAAAGATAAGTACTTGAATTAAACTGTCATAATCATTATATTGTTGCTGTAGTACAACCAGTGCTTGGGTCCACCTGAAAGAATTAAAGCGAGGGCTTCCCAGAAGGAGGGCGTTGGAGACACGAGGCTTCTAATCGCGCAAAGTGAAGACTGGGGGTGGGGTGATGCGAGGCTTATGATCGCACGAAGTGAAAACCCCAGGTGGTGAGCGTGGGGGTTGGTGGAGATGCTAGGGTTATGATCGTGCGAAGTGAAGAAGGGGGGTGTGAGGAGGTTATCACGCTGGCTCACCTGTCCGCTACGCCACTGCGTACAACACAACTATAGTAATACACAAATTATTCAATAGGCTTCAGTTTTATACACTATAGACAAATGACCAGTTTGTAAACATTCAGGATGCGCGCGCAAAGCATTGAACACATTATACACTTTACTATGTGGTTCAAAAACATTCTTTCATTCATTCATTTTCTTGTCGGCTTAGTCCCTTTATTAATCCGGGGTCGCCACAGCGGAATGAACCGCCAACTTATCCAGTTTTGCGCAGCGGATGCCCTTCCAGCCGCAACCCATCTCTGGGAAAGGTTTTAAAAACATGTTAATTATACATTATTATAGTTTTTTCCCCATGCAGATACCTTCCAGACATCACGAAATAACAGATGAACGCATACAAAAGTGTGGACGCAGAGTCTCTGTTATTATTTATTTACTTTTGTAAGGGTGAAAAGAAGTGCTCCACAATAATAACCGTCTAGTTTTGTTGTAAGGGTTGCATTTCTTTTTGTTCTGTCGATGAACTTGCCATTAACAAACATTCACCGCTGCATCGTTGTTAACCGTATGGTTGTTTATTCCTCCAAAACACCAGTAAAGACATGGATTGTTGCAAAACAAGACAGATTTCCTTACAGCGATTACATGGCTGTACGTTATTTATATTCTCCTGGATTTTATATAAGTGTGGTGGCGTTTGTATCTGATTTTTATATAACACAGTAACGTATGCATGCATACACATAGCTTGGCCTATATATAATCTTTAATATTGCTGTCAAATAAATTATCGCGTTCAAATTATCACATTCGAAAGTTTGTACACATGGATTTATTGAAAAATGTTTATTACATGTTTCTTGAACTTTCCTTAATTATGACCAAAACTTTTTGGAAGTCTCTAAAAGCTGTTCGGCATTTCTTATTTTGGTTGATTTTCACAATTATAAACAACATAAAACAGAAACGTTCTGATAGCAATTTCTGTGGAAGAATCACTTCCTGCCCTCCATCTGAATTTTGTCTAAAATCGCCTTGTTATTTATCTTTAAAGAGCCCATATTATACATGGGTCTATAATAGGGTCATATCTTGGTTGTAAGGGTCTCCAACAACAGTTTAATATGCATGCAAGGTCAAAAAACACTTTCATGGTCTTATAATCTGCATTTACTTTTACCTAATTATCCCAGCGACTCCTGTATGAATCGTCCAGTGATTCATTTGTTCCCAAACCCCTCCTTAGAGCGAAGCTAATCCGCGCTGATTGGATCGATGACAGTCTGTCGTGATTGGTCGACTGCCTTCAGTCAGAGAGTGAAATGGCCAATAGCCAATCAGCAATATAAAAAGTAATCACAGTTCATACACGCTCGATAGTGTAAGCGTGGATTTTAGCTGCCACACACACACAAAAACACACACACACCTCCGGACGACAACGCTCCCGCTTCCGCCCGCACCCGCCAGGTTTTAGCCTGAGAACCCGCCCCGTTTTCTGCCCGCCGCACCCGATCCCGCTAGAGCGGGGGAGAACACAACCAAAAATCACCCAGCTATACAGTCCAGACAGCCAAGCTGTCTGTATAAACACACACACAAGCACCAAGCAGACACATAGGCAAAGCTCTCTCTTTCTCATTCGCATAGCAATATCCGTGATATTGCTAGACAGCCCGCTCCCGTCCCAAATTAAACCCGTTACCGACCGCTCCCGCGATTTATTCAGAAATTTATTCCCGCGCCGCAAAAATCTGGCGCGGGGACAGCCGCGGGAATGCAGACCTCTACCACGGAGCTCCATAAACAAAGCAGCATGCGTCGCGTTTTTAACGTGACTTTGCACGCGATAAGAGAATATAGCCAGTTAACCTGATACAGTACACGCGGTTACAAGTAACAAATCACAACTAAATACATTTGCAAGCTAGAGTAAACGAGGCAACAACTTTAACCGCACGTACTTACACTTGAGAAAGGGAGGAAGAAACCCATCCTGACGTCCATCAGTAAGTTACTCTTTACTGATCCTTCCTTTAACAAACGCCAATGAAGTATTCTTTGTAGCATGTAGCTTCCAGAAGTTTCCAGTAGTTTCCAACTCCTTGGTTATAATGCTGAGGTTTCATCTTTGGGTAGACCCTTGATAATATCCATCTGCAGTGTGACTTCAATCGACCGGCATGTTTGTGTGCGTGTGTTTGTGGGTGTGTGTGTGCACGTGAATAACTTGGTTTCGTTCGTACGTCATAGCGAAACACCTAATGACTCGGTATCAAGGCGACTCATTTGAAGCACTATGAGTCGACTCTTTTATAGATGAATCAACCGTTTTAAACACTGTATTTTTACAGATTTCAGCCTTAGCTGGATACTTCACTTCACTTAGAGCTGTGTTACACACTACATGGAGGGGAATTTTCAAAAACCCATAATATGGGCTCTTTAAAGTTGTGTGGTATGTTGAATGAACTCTGTTGTTTTATTCTGTTTTTGCTTGTTTTTAATAATGTGTCTGTAATCTAAGTTTGTACAGCACAATGCTCAACAACTGTTGTTTTGTTGCGCTTTAAAACTAAACTAAACTAAACTAAATTAAACTGAACTGTAGCCAATTAAAAAGAAAATCCTAAGGGGGCTAATAATTTTGACCTTAAACTTTTTTTTAATTAAAAGTATAGTTTTACTCCAGCCAAACTAAAAGAAATGAAACTTTCTCCAGAAACATAAATAAATAAAAGACTAATAAAGTTGCTAATAATAATAATAATAATGTTCATTTTTGTAAATTTATCATCATCTCTGACCCTTTTAGCATCATTACCATTAAGAAATGCTTCAGTTAGTTTTTAACGTGGTGTTATATATTGCTACTATGATAAGAATGTGATCTCTTACATACCATCTTCTGAATCTTTATGGCCGTCCTGTCCGTAGTTTGCCATAAACTATTGCACCTCATGTTGACCTCTGTTTGAGACTCTGACTCCTGTAGTGCTTCCTTTGATGCGCTACGTGGGTCAGAGACCTAGATCAGAGTTGTTGTGAATGGCCAGGGAATTGTGTGTCAAACCCCTGCCATCACCCAGTTTCCGAATACAACAGTTTCCGTGAACAGCAAGAATTTGGAAATGAACTTCTGGGGGATCAAATACAGTTAAAACCAGAAGCTTACATACACACAAAAAAAAAGGAACATAACCATTTAAAAAAAAATGTCTGATGGTAAATCATACTAAACGTTTACTATTTTAGGCCTGTTAGGATTACCTAAATGATTTACATTTGCTTAATCCCAGAATAATGAGAGATTTTGTTATTTATTTCTAGACAGTCAAGAGTTTACACACACTTCCTTGGTATTTTTTAGCTTTGATTTTAAACAGTATAACTTTGGTCCAATGTCTTGGATATCCTTAAACAAGCTTCTCACATTAGTTTGAAAGAATTTCGGCCCATTCCTGACAGAATTGATGTAACTGAGTCAGATTTGTTGGCTGTCTTGCTCGCACAAGCTTTTTCAACTCTGCCCACAAATTTTCTACTGGATTGAGATCAGGGCTTTGTGATGGCCACTCAAAAACATTCACTCTGCTGTCCCTAAAGCACATTTTAGCTAATTTGGCAGTATGCTTAGGGTCAAGTTTGGAAGACCCATTTGTGGCCAAGTTTTAATTTCCTGGCTGATGTCTTGAGATGTTGCTTCAGTATTTCTACATAATGTTCTTTCTTTATGATGCCATCTATGCTGTGAAGTGGACCAGTCCCTCATGCAGTAAAACAGCCCCTAACATGATGCTGCCAACAGCACACTTCACTGTTGGGATGGTTTTGCTAGGCTTGTAAGCTTTTTCCCTAGTCCTTTAAATGTAACACGGGCCATTATGGCCAAACAGTTCAATCTTAGTTCCATCAAACCACAGGACATGTCTCCGAAAATTATTCTTTTTCCCAGTGTAATTTAGCAAATTGTAATCTGGCTTTTTTGTTGATTCGGGCTTGATGATTTTCCCACGTTGTCACACAAGGAAGCAGTGTGTTTAAGGTTTTCCTTAAATACTATTCTACAGTTGTGCCTCCAATCTACTCAAATGTTGTCAATTAGCCAATCAGAAACTTCCAAAACCTTGACATCATCATCTGAGCTTTTTTTTAGAGGCATAATAATGTTATTGTAAATAATCTTGACTTTCAGGAAAAGTTATAACAACAAAAAAAAGTGTAACTTTTGACTTTTTTATATAAAAAGGTTTAGTCACATTAACATCTGACTTTTTTAAAATGGTTATGTGCCTTTTTATACAGTGTATGTGAACTTCTGGTTTCAGTGTGCAGAAGTATAAATGCACAGCAACGCGCAAGAAATGGGCTTTTAAAGGTCTTAAGAATATTTAAAAATATAGTGGAGCAAGGGGCGAGGCAGTGGCGCAGTAGGTAGTGCTGTTGCCTCACGTCAAGAAGGTCGCTGGGTCGCTGGTTCAGACCTCGGCTCAGTTGGCGTTTCTGTGTGGAGTTTGCATGTTCTCCCTGCCTTCGTGTGGGTTTCCTCCGGGTGCTCCGGTTTCTCCCACAGTCCAAAGACATGCGGTACAGGTGAATTGGGTAGGCTAAAATGTCCGTAGTGTATGAGTGTGTGTATGAATGTGTGTGTGGATGTTTCCCAGAGATGGATTGTGGCTGGAAGGGCATCCGCTGTGTAAAAACTTGCTGGATAAGTTGGCAGTTCATTACGCTGTGGCGACCCTGGATTAATAAAGGGACTAAGCCGACAAGAAAATGAGTGAATGAATGAAAAATGGAGCAAGCTCTGATCTAGTTTGTGTTTGATTGTCTGTCTCTTTTTCTGTGTAGCGTAACGTTTCATACTGTTTTCCTGTGACACTGAAATCCAGTGTTGACTCAGTGTAAACTTCTGGAGCAGGCTTTCATAACTCGAGTTTTTTTATTTTTTTTTAGGTCTGGTTGAGTGTTACAAAATGTCATTGGCGCTTTTAAGATTATCGAAAACAAGTGCAGTTGTACAGATGACAAGCGAGTCTCAGTAGCTTTTCATTACAGAAGCTGAAACAATTAGATTGTGGGGGGAAGAAAATGTGAAAGGGATTCTGAAGATAATTACATAAACACAGATGGATTCTTCACATGCCTGGCTTCACAGCACATTTTTATTGGTTAAACTGAAGGAGACAGCTTTCAAATCATCTTGCGTCTGAATGTTTCATGTGCTGCAGATGCAGGAATAATTGCAGGCCTTGTGTACGGTCGACATTTTTTCTCACAAGTTTGCGGTGACTGATTTTGGATCGGGTGGAATAATTAAAAAGCTTTAGATATAAGTTATGACTTAATACTTTACAGAAACTTGTCGGTAGTGACTTGTTTTGCACCAAGTTCTGCCTGCAGATTGCATAAGTGTAAGTAGCGCATGCATTGAAAGTGCACATAAGACACAATGTGGACTTTTAAAAAATATTAACACCTTATTAAAATGATAACACAACTTGTTATGAAGTCAAATGTGTGAAGAAATATGTAAATCATGTGGTGGAACATTATCACTGTATTTTAATGTACAGTTTTGTATACGCTCACCGGCCACTTTATTAGGTACACCTTACTAGTTCCGGGGTTGGACCTCTTTTGCCTTCAGAACTGCCTTAATCCTTCATGGCACAGAATGATTGGTGATTGGGTGTTTAGAAATTTGCGTTATGAGCAGTAGCACAGGCGTACCTAATAAACTGGCCGGTTAGTGTATATCTGAGCGGCACATTTGAAAACTGCATTCTCTGTTCAGCTGTTTATATATTCATTGCATTAACTTTAAATCTCCTTTTACTGCTTACTAAATAGCAAAACTTCTGGAATATATGTAAAAGTATGTATAGGTCTGGCATTGACATCAGAGTAGCGCCCCCTTTGGTCTTGGAGGAAAGTTAATGTGGAAAAGGAAAAATGGAAATGAGTTGTTGTTTTTCTTAGTGGTTGTGGGCAGGGAGGAAAGAGTCAAGATTGTGGTAAGTGAATCAAATGCAAATGACCGCCGGACTACTTCAGGGGATGTGATGGAAAACATTTAAAGTGCGACTTGCATCTGACCACGGACCACACTGGAGTGCCCGGTCCATACAGACGTATACTACTAAAAAAATAAAATAAAATCTCTCAATCTCTCACTCTTCAGGTTCTTCTCAGTGTTTTGAAGGGTTTCCATATCTTCTCTGTAGGTCACATCCCACTCCATTTTGTCCTGTGTGGGCTAATGACAATAGCACAGAAGGAAAGAAACAGATGTTAAACAGGTGGAAATGGAGAATCAGCTCTAATTAGAACAGCGGAGAGCTTTATTCCAGATCCCAGCTCAGAATTTATCCGTTTCACACATTAAAAATCATACATTTTAAACTAAATATAAGTCTTGAAAAAAAAAACAGGTTCAAATTCAAGTGAATACAGGCCTGGTTTATGTTCAGTTTGTTCCATTCTGTTCCATTCCTTCTTGATTTGCTGCTTAACTACTATAGTTAGATTCAAATTGGAGAAAGTCAGTTTGTCAAGTGTTCGACTGATGATCACATGTAAGTGCTGGAGCTTTTTGTAATCATGTCAAACAATTATGGAAATTGGTCACATTTACATATAGTATGCAGAAGGTTCATTCAGTCAGGAGCTTTCTGTAATAAACAAAGCATCTGTGGAACACTTAATTAATTTTGTTGCCTACATTGTTTTTTTGTTTTTTTTTAAATAAGTGTGTTCAGATTATTTGGATATTAGCTGTAAACATTCATTACTTTGGTCTTCAACTCTTCATTTGACTGCATAGTCAATGTGAATTTGATGGGACATTGATAATAAAGCCAGGTTTTGTAGCACCAAAAATATAAACTTTTTTATTGGTTCCAAAGTCAATTTTTAGTCACTTGAATGAATGTCTAGTTGATTCATATTATTCAAAAGCAGGCAATTGAAATTGCTAATCGTACAAGGAATAACTGTCCTGCAAAAATTAATCCAAGAATCGAGTAAAAAAAAATCGAGTATTTTTTAGGAAATAAGAATGAACAGCAAAGTTACATTTAAAGGGGTGGTTCGCCCAAAATATGAGTATTCATTTACTCATCCTCCACTTGAGGATGAGTAATTTATTTTCATAGTATTTTTAGTACAGCCATTTATTTTCATAGTATTTTTCCCTTCTTTGGATGTCAATGGTTGCTTATTTCCAATGTTCTTCAGAATGTTTTGCTTTGTTTTTAACAGATTTTTTATACATATAAAAGTTTAGAACCATTTTATTATGAGTAAATAAAATTTTAAAGTAAAATTTTGGGTGAACTATCCTATTAAAGTTTCTCTATTTTTGGTGAAAATAACCTTGGCAGTGAAAAAAATAGGCTCATTCTGAAAGTGTAGCCCTATATGAATTTCTGGAGATCGCAAATTATGTAGCCAGAGGTACCTATGCCTGCCTTTCTTTAAAACGTGCGCCGTTCCTTTTCGCACTTATCAGCTGACCGCTTACCTCTGTATTGATGGTTTTCCCGCTGTTACCGGTTTGTCCAGTAGCTCGCCATGTATGTCGACGGACTTGAGATGCATTGAGGATTCGAGTCTGGTGAAGAACGGTTTCAGAAAACCGATAAGACAGGACCAGAAGCCAAAAAATGTATTTAACAAATAAATAAAAGGGTAAAAATGAGTTGAAATCTGAAAATGTGGTAAAAATTAGGCAAGGGCTTTTCTTTTTCTGGGTTGCTTTTGAAAACTGTCAATTGGGTTTAGGGAAATTGGGGGTTGCTGGTCAATCGGTGCTTTTGAAAACACTATTGGTTGGGTTTAGGGGAGATGGAGGGTGGTTCAGTCAGTCAGTCCCTCTGGTAGATTAACTCCAGAACAGCAGGCGCGAATGGTGCTTGCAAGAAAAAATTGAGATCTCAAAAAGCATACACAGCGTCCTCAGATTTGTGAAAACAAAAACATAGCTCCTGGGACATATTTGGCACTCTCCAGAATTGTATATAGCGGTACATTTTCAGAATGAGCCTGGATTGAAAATAACAGGGAAAATATGATCTAAAACAAGGAAAATTGGTGAAACTTGCCCGATGTTTGCTAAGAAGCACCTTGATGAATATCAGAAACTCTGATAAACTACTTTATGGACAAATTCAAAACTGAAAAACATCTCACATTATTTTAGATAGAAATTGAACATTGCATTTAATTAGATTTTTATTATTAGTGTCACACCATTTAGATAATTGTCAAGACTTGAAATTAGAATCATCTTTTGTCTTCAATATCTCTAAAAGCCATGTGCTTCTTAAAATCAAAGTAGTAGTCAAATAAAACAAACTAATTAATAGGCTGCACCTGAAATCGCCTCCTTCCATACTATATAGTGTGCTAAAATCAGTATGCCCAATAGTTTGTCCAAATTCATAGAATTCGCAAATCAGTATGCGAGAAGTACCAGGGATGACCTACTAAATCCGGCGAGATTCTGAAGTGCGCATTGTATGGACACTATGTTATTCCATGATGCCCTGCGAGACAATTTATGAATGGGAGTGAATTGACGCAACTCACATAGATATCATGACAAAATGGCTGATGTACTAAGTCCAAGTTCCATTCAAACTGCTCACATTCATACTGTATAGAACGTACTTTTCTAACGGCCGAGAAGTACATTTAAATTCAGATGTACAGTAGTACCTACTGAGTAGCAGGCGATTTCGTACGCAGCTATAGTGTTGTACTAGCAAAATCGGGAACACTCTTTCTTAATGTTGCTGCATTTCTACACTGGGTGCAAGTGGTATGGCCTAACTAACAATAAAACCTACTGTAAACAATAATTGTGCATACACTGGATGCAACGTCATTAGCACACAACAAATTCCTGACAGTAAACCGGTGTCTCATGTTTTTGACTTCAAGCATTTTAAGCACGAATGTATTCCTCTGTGGTGAGTAACAAGTAATGGAAAAATGGTACTGAATATTTTTTTGTTTATGGTTTGTTTGAGTGCATCACATGTTACGGTTTCCTTTTGTGCAATGGTTCTCAATTCCGGTCTTATTCGACACACAAGGATCAGTTCACAGTTGGAACAGTTGGATCTCTCTGTTTATGAGCTGATGATCTGAATCAGGTGTCTTAAGTAAGGAAGGAAGTGGATTGAGCGGAATGTGAAAACAGACTACTGCCCCCTGATGGTGTAGAAAGACCCATCTTCTCATGCAGTCGCAGAGCGTACACTCTCATTTTAGTCTGCAGTCGTCCACTTTGTGTGTTTACAGGTAGCTCTTTATTCAAAGGGGATCAGACGTGGCCATTACAAGGTGAAAACACAGTCAGTATTCATCTGCAATTGTTCTTTGGCGTCAGCTTGGTGTGTCCCGGGCTTTAAATGAAGAAATGGATTTGTAAAGTGGTGCGACAACACCACAGTCTTACTCCGTGTAGAGACAGTGTTAGGATTGCATGGACGGCTAAGATTGTTTATTCACAAGACATTGCACAACATCTTGTAATCCTTGCATAAAATTGTGTGCAAGTCTATAGAGGCAATGATGTAGGCATTAAAACATTCATATGCACTGGTAGTCTTTTTTTTCACTATTATGTCATAAGACATGATAATTTAGACACAAGGAAGTTTAGAAACATGCAGAATGTTTTTAGTAAAATGACCTACATTTGCAAAAGATGAAGAAAAATTTGATTTCTTATTTCATGGCCAATTTTTAGTAAGCAAGACTACCTTGGTATATTTCAAGAGTTCACACTTAGCCATTGCTTGATATAGTTTGCGGATTTGGCGTGCTGTCCCTGGAGAGAACCCTGAGCTCAGAAATAGTTGAGCGTAGGGCTCCCACCTGGTCGTGTAGAGTGACAGGGGATTCGAGATGAGGTAGGTCTCGAGAGCATCCCCTGGTAGAGGAGGAATGGGGTGGATGGGGGGTTTCTTCAAAAACAAAGATAAGGAAGATAGGATGTATGGGCTTATTTATTGGAGGCTAGAATTCATCTGAATGGTCTAGCAATGATTAATGATGTGAGGCCAGCCACGGTCAATCATATCACATGCTCCGATCAAAATTAGTTTATAAAACTTAATTTGTCTACTTTTGGAATGGCCCATTTTTCGGTGTATGTCCCTCTCTCTGGATCTGTCATCACATCCTTGTCTATTTTTCCTGCTAATGTGTGGGAGAAGAGTATCTGTGAAGATGAAGAACGCCAACACAATGAAAGTCACTTAAGACTTTCCACTTTGTCTCACTTAAATATCTCTTGCTCGAACATCCCTTTGCACTTTCACGTTTTTGTTTAGCATGCGGCCACACAGTTATTGTTGTGGGTCCTTTCTGGGTCTGTCCTCTGGAAAACCACATCAGTTATATCAGACCATATGGGCTCCGCGGTTTTAGTTGTGTTTGTTACTACCGATGCCAAGTTCTTGATATAAGTATAATCTATCATTTTGTGGAGCTCTTTTTTTCCGTCGTCCTCTCAAAAGAGTGACAACTGTTACAGAGGATATGTTTAGAACTCTTGAACAGTTGGGACCTTTTCAATTTTTCGTTTTCATAATAGCAATACAGGCAATGAAAACGTAAATGGCATTGGCAGAGTATATATTCCATAATACTCTCGTTGATTTCAGCCGCTGTGCTGTTAAGCAGAAGTAATACCCAGCAATTTCCAGACCAGTGGCCCTTGATATTGTGTGTGCTAATGACCTTTAATATATCTGTCATCTCGGATGTTTTTGCTGCTGAGAGACTGGCTTCTGTTGTTGGATCCACCTGTGAAAGTTGTTAATAAAGAAGTCTCAGCAGCATGTGAAATGGCCACGTTGATGTGCTGATGTTAAAAACATCACAAACGAGACCTCTGGAAATTGCTTTCAGTATGAATTACTCAGGCATATTGCGAGTGAGAAGAAGCTTAGTGTTAAGCTCTCACCATGTGAACCCTGAAGCTGGAACTGCACTAAAGCAAACTCTCTACTCTTTTCTCTTTTCTTTTTTGGTAGTAAGCCCTCACTAGAGGTCAAAAGTCCCACTAAATGCTGCCGGTACTGTATTTCATACATCGCAGGTGGGTTTTCCAAGGTTAGTCAGTCAATTAGAGCAGAGTATGTAGCATGAGGACGGGGTGTCCCTCAGGGATCCGTCTTAGGCCCTTTGAGGTTTTCTCAAGAGGCTCAGTTTTAATTTGTAACGCATGTGTCAAGACAGCAGAGGAGTGTAACTCCCTGTTGGAAGACCACAGATCAGAGCAGTTGCTCCCTTGTGATGTCGGAGAACTTCACACAGCTACTGTAATTCACCGAACAGAGAAAAAGGGGTAGTCTTCACATTACTCCAAAACCCTTGGTGATCTCTAATTCATTCTTCTGTTCCACGATTTAGTTAACTCCACGACTTTCTCTTCCTCTTCACGAGAAGGGAGGGCTTAGATGGAAGTGTGTGTTCCTCACCTAGGGAAGCATGGAAATACAATCAGCACAGGACACTTCACCCTGGGCCCATAAGTGGGGCATCCGGCTGGACTTGTACTTATGGCAAGAAACACAGCCCATAGGAACAAGAGGAAGAGTTGTCTGTGACATGCGGGAAAGTGCAGCGCTGCAGAATGACAAAGCTGTCATCTGATGAGAAGACACACTTTCTTACACAGCTTCCCCCTTTTCCCTTTACTGCATGCATCACTGCTAACACTTAAAATGGATTGCCATGATGTCTTTGCTGTGGGAACAGCTTGAATAAATAAAGAATTAGTATTCTACCAGAAATAGTGAATCATTCTTACAGCACATGCCCTGCACATCTGGATGCTCTGTGAAGTGGTGCTGTAATATAAATGCATACGTATAGACCTTATGGGTGAACTAGGTCAGTCAATTATAGGCCATTTATTGAGCATACATAGCTTACCACACTTTTATAATGTTAATCAAAAGAGGTGGGGATGTTACTTGTCACAATCGCATTTGCTAAAATTGTGCCATATCGAAAGCAATAGGACTAAACGTTTCACTGCAGGGAAAACAGCATATATAGCAACGTTTGGTAAAGAAATATAGTATTATAGTGCTATAATTGTCATTCCACACCCATGAACCGATTTGTTTTTTTGGTTGTTTTTATTATTTTTACTTTTTTTTCTGAACCTTGGTGACACAGAACCAAGGCAGAATCCCAAACTGATCAAGAAGCTGCCTCATGTTTGCTAAGATGCATCTGGATGACCCTCAATAACTCTGAATCCACCTGGATGATGCAATGGCAGCCATTCTGTGCCAGACTGCACACCACACACCAGCTTTAGATGAAACGGGGGTGGTTGGGATGCCATGTTAGACAGAAGCCAGTGGGCAAGCTTGGCCAGGATGCAGGCACAACTACTCTTTTAGAAGGAAATCCATTTTTAGTGACCACAAAGAGTCAGGTATTTGGTTTAACATCTCATCCAAGGGTGGTGCTTACTGACTGTACAGTGTCCTGTATAGTGTTCAGGCAGGTAAGATGATGGTGAGTTGACCTTATCTGATTCAAAGTTCAAAACTATTCATAAGTAAATATAAGTAATTACTTTCTAACAGCACAGGTTATGATTCCAGCTACCATGCTTTCCATGTGATCTCTAATTTTATTATTTTTAATACTTTTAATACAGAGATTTTGTTTAATATTTGGACCTAAACCTAATACCTGTACTCATCATCAGGGCTAAATTTGTGCCAGAACATGCCAGAATCAGATGAAATCTGATCCGGGAACTTCATTTTACCAATCCCCCTCCTCAACCATCCTCCGTCCTAGTCCACTGTTCACTTTCTTCCGTGCTCACCAACCCACTTTCGTCCGCGACACATCTCCACCATCCAACACCCCACCATGTCCGCAACCCCCCCACCCACACACACACACTTTTGTTTGCGACAACACCCCCCTAAACCCCCGGTATCCACTTTCGTGTGCCACACCTCAGGTAACATGCCGGATTCATTACCCCGATCTGTTCTTCTGCTGTCTTGACACATGCGTTACAAATTAAAACTGAGCCTCATGAGAAAACCTCAAAGGGCCTAAGACGGATCCCTGAGGGACACCTCGTCCTCATGCTACATACTCTGCTCTAATTGACTGACTAACCTTGGAAAACCCACCTGCGATGTATGAAATACAGTACCGGGACCTTGCAATTCACAAATTAAGCACTGCTCATCATGTTTCTGGTTTGGTACCTTCTTCTCTAAAAACTGCTGTAATCACCTACAGTATATACTAAAGAAATCAGAGGCTGATTCATCAAACCTTGGCAATTACCGACCAATTTCTAATTTGCCAGTTACTTAAAAATCTTGGGAAAATGCATTGCAGCTCAGGCTCACAACCATCTCTCCACTAATGAATTGTTTAAGCAGTTCCATACCAGTTTCTGTCCTTGTCATAGTTCTGAGACA
The DNA here is from genome assembly GCF_052040795.2 of Danio rerio. NCBI lineage: Eukaryota > Metazoa > Chordata > Actinopteri > Cypriniformes > Danionidae > Danio > Danio rerio. The sequence continues at coordinate 8,022,437 of NC_141044.1, forward strand.
ACCACGCTGTCAAAATTACTAATGATTGGCAGCCGATTCTGGTTTATTAACAACAGTGTTTATCTTTCTCAACCTAAGTGCGGGCTTTGATACGATCCACACAAAGTACTCATGGACAGGCTAGTCTCTAAAGCAGATTAGTGTGACCTGTAAGATAAGATCAAAACCAAGGTAATGGTGAGTCAGTGACCAATATAGAGCAGTTTTCTCTATATTTTTCCTTACAGAACATATCTTAAGCTGTACTTGTCCTCAAAACCCTTTAGTTCTTTCTTTCCTTCATCCTTAACCAGACGCCAAGCTTAAATTAAAATCTGTCCTAGCCATTTTTTAAACTAAGTAGTGACAAAGCCTAGTCAACCTTATAGTGATGCCCTACTCTTTAAATTTCTCACCAAATTGTCATATAACAATCACAGTGGAGCATTAATTATATCTTTACTTTCCATGGAGCAATTGTGGAGAGGGAAGTAGGTGAAGATGAAGTGCAGAGTGAGTGAGGTGCGGGAGATGGAAATCCCAGAGTGGAGCTGGAGCGGAGCGGTTAGAAAATGCTTTGAGCGTGTGGTGGAAATTCTTGCCTCTCCGCTCCGTTCACATACTCTGGTGCCAAGAAACATCCAGGTGGTCTTGGACAAACACCAAAGGTGCCCAAACTTGTTTCTAAAGGGCCTCCATCCTGAATTAAGCCTCCACCTTAATCCTGCACACATGAACCAGCGAATCCTATTAGACACTTCCAAGGTCTGCTGTATCTGAAGTCATCTAAAATTTGTACTACATATATTATGTTGTGATTGTCATATTACATAACATTATTAGTAGCATTGCTTCACTTCTATTCATCAATTCTCTCCCGTAGGCCAACATAGGCTCATTCTGAATGCGTAGCCTTATATACATTTCTGGAGATCGCAAATTATGTAGCCAGAAGTACGTATGGCTGCATTTCCTCTTTAAAATGGACACTACGGGATGGTACGACAGCTTTCCTTTTCGTGCTTACCAGATAACTGCTTACCTTCATATGAACGGCTTTTCCGGTGTAACCAGTTTGCTCACCGTGTACGTTGGCAGACTTGAGATACCATATTAAAAATACCATATTGGTGGATGCTGCTCTCTGCTTTGCTGTAGGTGATCGCCGATGTTATTTTCAATATGAACACATTTCACATGCCATGATTTTGTATCACCGACAACTCCAGATATTCAGCATGCCAAATATCTGACGAGTGTCGGCAACTCATTGGCGATTCTCTCAGGTCGTGTCTTTGATAGTTCACACTGTGTCATTGTTACTCAAGTGACGAACACCAATTTACCTGTGATTTCAGCCATTTGTCTGCAATTTCTCAAAATCGATTGGCAAGTCAAAATCGGGGCTAACTCATGCAGTCTGAACTTGGCATAAGATGATGATTTGATCAGTACAGAATAAGAGCTGAAGTGGTGTAAAAAATACCTTTACGATAGGCTCACAAATTTATTTGCCACTGTATTGACCTTACTCTTCAGGTATGAGCGGGCGCAGCAATTGAAATCGTTTAGGCTCGAGAGTTCTGGTTTCATTCAGTTTCATTGATTTTTAAATGTTAAATACGGCTTGTTATGTTGCTTGATGTTGCTAAAGGACATTTACTTATTACATTATTCTACTTTGTATGTGTACATATTCCTAAACACACTTGTTTGTAGAAAAAGCATTTTGACTGTTTTCTGTCGTTTATTATTCTTAGCAATTTAGGCAACTGAATCAGAAGTTCTAAAACAATTGCAAAAATGGGTGCATTTTTGCATCGCAGCATAAGGTCAATAGTAAATCTGACCCAGAAAAAACATAAATGTTCATTTATACATCAATAATTCACCTAAATGAACTTCTGTGTGTCTTTCAACAGTGGAAAATGACAGGGAGCTATCTCTACAAAGAAGACACCATAAAGAGTTCAAATTCAACCTGTCCCAGATCCCAGAGGGAGAGGCCATCACAGCTGCAGAATTCAGGATCTACAAGGAGTGTGTGACCAGTGCCTTCCGGAACGAGACATTCCTACTCAGTGTGTTCCAGGTGGTTGGGGAGCATCCAGACAGGTACAGAAGCATCTAAAATGTAAAAATACTATGATATAAACTCTTATATAATGTAAAACCTAACCACACTGTAAAACATGCCACAAAGTCGAATTGTGTTGGGACCGCATGATGGAATTAAGTTAGTTTATTAGAACATAAAACAATTACATTGTCCTGAACAAAATCTCAAGAATTGTGTTTATAAATATATATATATATATATATATATATATATATATATATATATATATATATATATATATATATATATATATATATATATATAATATATATATATATATATATATATATATATATATATATATATATATATATATATATATATATATATATATATATGTATATTTATATATATATTATTATTATTATTATTATTATTTATGTATATATATATATATATATATATATATATATATATATATATATATATATATATATATATATATATATAGTTTGAACAAGCAACAAAAATATTGGTTAAATAACTTCTTAAATTTTTTTTTACAAAACGTGCAAATCACAATTGTGAATTAATTTAGTCAAGTCTTGCCATGCAACATGCTATATTTCTCATTACTAATTCTCAGTAAAAGTGTTAAAACTCTGACAAAACATTTTACACAGCGTAATTAATATTTAACACTATTAAATGATATTCAGTCATTCTTTTTTTTTTCGTCTTAGTCCCTTTATTAATCTGAGGTCGCTACAGGGGAATGAACTTATCCAGCATATATTTTTATGCAGCAAATGCCCTTCCAGCTGCAACCCATAAATGGGAAACAGTCATACACACTCAATAACACACATACACTACGGCCAATTTAGCTTACCTAATTCACCTATAGCTCATGTCTTTGGATTGTGGGCGTAACCGGAGCAGCCTGAGGAAACCCACGCAAACGCAGGGAGAACATGCAAACTCCACACTGAAATGCTAACTGATACAGCCGAGACTCGAACCAGCAACCTTTTTGCTGTGAGACACTCATGCTACCCACTGCCCCACCGTATCGCCTATTCAATGACATTTTCAGTGATGGCAAATGGCAAATTCAGTTTATACCACTGTAGTTGAGGTCAAGAAAAATATTAATGATGCTGTTAGAAAACTTTCATAACAATTACATGTATAATGGCCTCATGACAATCATGGTTATGACAGATTTATGACAAGTTATGTTGTTGTCATGACAAAGATAAAAAAAAAGGTCATGATGTATTTGTTTATGTCGTAGCAAAGACATTTCAAACAATGTCATCTTTGCATATAAAATGACATAACAGAGCAAATAGCAGTCATAAGCTTTAATGAAATGTAATTTATATACACTCACTGGCCACGTTATGGTAAACCTTCCTACTGCTCATTAACGCAATTTTCTAATCAGTCAATAAGATGGCAGCAACTCAATGCATTTAGGCATGTAGACATGGTGAAGACGATCTGCTGCAGTTCAAACTGAGCATCAGAATGGGGAAGAAAGATGATTTAAGTGACTTTGAACGTGGTATGGTTGTTGGTGCCAGATGGGCTGTTCTGAGTATTTCAGAATATGCTGATCTACTGGGATTTCACTCATAAACATCTCTAGGGTTTACAGAGAATGGCCTGAAAACAGAGAAAATATCCAGTAAGCCGCATTTCTGTGGGCGCAAATGCCTTGTTGATGCCAGAGGTCAGAGAAGAAATGCCAAACTGGTTTGAGCTAATAGAAAGGCAACAGTAACTTAAACAACCACTCGTTACAACTGAGGTATGGAGAAGAGCATCTCTGAATGCACAACACGTCCAACCTTGAGGCAGATGGGCTACAGCAGCAGAAGACCACACCAGGTGCCTGTCAGCTAAGAACAGGAAACTGTGACTACAATTCACACAGGCTCACCAAAATTGCACAATGACAGATTGGAAAAACGTTGCCTGGTCTCGACTTTTGCTGGGACATTTAGATGGTAGGGTCAGAATTTGGAGTAAACAACATAAAAGCCTAAATCCATCCTGTCTTGTATCAATGGTTCAGGCTGGTGGTGGTGGTGTAATGGTGTGGGGGATATTTTCTTGGCACACTTTGGGCCCATTAGTACCAATTGAGCATCGTGTCAACGCCACAGCCTACTTGAGTATTGTCGCTGACCATGTTCATCCCTTTATGACCACAGTGTACGCATCTTCTGATGGCTATCTTCTTGAAGATGACACTCAAATGCACTTAAATGGCCTCCACATCCACCAAAACTCAGTCCAATAGAGCACTTTTTGGATGTGGTGGATCAGGAAATTGGCATCATGCATGTGTAGCCGACAACTCTGCAGCAACTGCGTGAAGCTATCATCTCAATATGGACCAAAAATCTCTGAGGATTATTTCCTGTACCTTGCTAAATCTATGCCAGGAAGGATTAAGGCAGATCTAAAGGCAAAAGGGGGTCCAACCCGGTGATAGTAAGGTGTACCTAATAAAGTGGCTGGTGAGTGTACATGACACATGTCAAGTTATGATTACAAAGGTTTTATGACAGACTCATAAACACCCCCGTATAAAAGCACTTTGATTTATTTGACGATTTTGTTTTCGGTTCCATAAGTAGGACAACAATGACTTCACCTTTAAAACAATATTGCAAATAGTGCAGTTGAATGTATTGAGATTAGATGCAGATTTTATTATGTAATATTTATCATGTACATTAAACATAAATATACTTAAAAATTATTAAGTCGCATTTGTAAAAATACTTATTTGTTAGCACTCATGGTTGATGTTCAAGCTGAGTAACAGACTGTGCTTTAAACTGAGCACAGTCATCTCTCACTGAACACAGCTAAGGCTGTCTACCATGTACTTATGTATGTAGACTAAAGCTTGACCACAACGCACAACTGAAATAGCTTTAGTTTGGCGTCTAAAAAAGAACCCACCAACACACGTCAAACATTGACTTTGTGGGTGCTGGGAGGGATATCTCCTTGAGAAAGACGGATGGCGTGACCGGTGAAGTGTCGAAAACACACTAACACCAACGATGTGCCACTTTGAGACATCTTTTTAAAAATATAACATGCGCTTTTGTATCAAAACCAAGGCTTGAGCCAAAAAATCTCTACATGTTTCTCTCCAAATGGTTGCTAATGTTTATCACGAAATGTTCATTTGGTGTACATCCTGAGTCGAACAATGGGCACACTGTTTTTCCACAAACCTGCTGTGGGAGTCCTTTATTTTTAGCTGTATCTTGAGATTATGTATCGCCAGTTATTGTATCACTGCACAAAAAATAGTTTACCTTGATTTAAATTATAGCATGCCTTGTGGCATTTTCCCAGCATGCCACTTTCTGTCTGCAAATCCCAAATGCTCTGTGGCTTGCAAAATGTATTTGCTTACAAACAGATTAATTTGCAAACTTGTCAAGTTCTAACAGCATAATTACTGTGTTTATGGTTTGTGATCTTTAAAAAAAACACATTGGTTGGGGGGGGAACTGCGGTATGGCTAAGCAGATGCGCAAGATGGCTGAGAGAAACTTCTGAAGTGTGTAAGCCTTTAATCCATGAAGCGAAAAATAACTCGGTTATGGAGGTGGTGCAGAGGGGCTGTATATCTGGCTGAATTTAGCCCATGCGGCAAGACAGTTCAACCTTAAGCACCAGCAAAGTGAACCGCAAGTCAACAAGCTTCACATGGCCTTAAACATGTAGAAACAATAGCATGTAAGAGCACTTTTGCTAGTGATTTCCAACAACGTACATGTTCATTGTTTTCTCTGATCATCTACAGCCATTTAAGCACGGTTTTCAGGAGTGACAAACATGTTTAAATACGAGAATGAATTCAATAAACTCTCATTCTTTTCATCCCCAAGCTGTGTGTCCATACAGCCAAAATAGTAAGACATAATGTAATGAGGAAACCTGTTTATCTTTGGGGTCTGTGTAGCTCGATTAGATGAGCATCACAATATCTCTAATAGGAGATATACATTGTTAAAATGTGTACAGTCCGTGCACAAATTGTAAATCGTGTTCCAAAAAATAGTGTAGTATACAGTAGGTACCATCTAGTCAGGGCTCTCTCCAGGGACAGCATGCCAGACACGCTTTATAATCAATCATCAGTGTGAACTCTTGAAATGTTTACAGTACAGTACTAGAAACATGTCCATCCACAAACACTTATGTACTGTAATTACATACAAATGTTTTAGTTCTTTCAGTTGACTGATGAATGTTTGCTTTCACAGTGATTTTGATTCACTATGACTTTCATTCATCCATGCTTTCTATTTATAACACTGCCTAATTTAATTTTAGAACTTGAACCTTTAATATAAAGTCAGAATTATAAGACTTTTTTTTCAACGCACTTCTAAACATAATAGTTTAATAACTCATTTCTAATTACTGATTTCTTTTATTTCTGCCATGGTGACAACATTTTACACGCTATTTTTCAAGATACTGGTGTGTAATTTAAAGGCTTAAACTAGGCTAATTAGGCAAGTTAGGGTAATTTGGCAAGTCATTGTATAACAATGGTTTGTTTTATAGACAATTGAAAAATATATATTGCTTAAGAGGGCTAATAATATTGACCCTAAAATGTTTTTTAAAAAATTAAAACTGCTTTTATTCTAGCTGAAATAAAACTTTTATTTTTTAAACTTTTGGGGTATCAAGTGTAGAATTTATTTATGAAGTAATTTTGACAGGATGACATGCTCATGATTGACCACAGCTGGTCCCACATTAGCGTACATGTACAGTATCACCAATCAGACGATTCTGAAGTCACCATAAATAACCAGAATGTTCATACCTCAGTCATCTTCGCTTTAAAGAATCACCCCTTCCACCCCTAGTCCTCCTCCTTCTTCCTAAATACAGTGCATCCGGAAAGTATTCATAGCGCTTCACTTTTTCCACATTTTTTTTTTTTTTGTTACAGCCTTTTTCCAAAATTGATAAAATTAATTTATTAATTTACACACAATATCCCATAATGACAATGTGAAAAAAGATTTTTTGAAATTGTTGCAAATTTTTTAAAAACAAAAAAAACCTGAAAAATCACGTTCATCAGTATTCACAGCCTTTGCTCAATACTTACATTTGGCAGCAATTACAGCCTTAATACTTAGTGAATCTGATACCACAAGCTTGGCACACCCATCTTTGGCCATTCCTCTTTGCAGTACCTCTCAAGCTCTATCAGGTTGAATGGGAAGCGACGGTGTACAGCCATTTTCAGATCTCTCCAGCGATGTTCAATAGGATTTAGATCTGGGCTCTAGCTGGGCCACTCAAGGACATTCACCGAGTTGTTGTGAAGCCACTCCATTGATATTTTGACGGTGTGATGAACCGTTGCCCTAGTCTAAGGTCAAGAGCACTCTGAAGCAGGTTTTCATTCAGGATGTCTCTGTACATTGCTGCATTCATCTTTCCCCCTATCCTGACTAGTCTTCCAGTTCCTGCTGCTGAAAAACATCCCCATGCCACCTCCATGCTTTATTGTAGGGATGATATTAGTCTGGTGATGAACGATGCCTGGTTTTCCCCAAACGTAACGCCTGGCATTCACTCCAAAGAGTCTCCAAATTTAGTCTCATCAGACCAGAGAGTTTTTTTCTCATGGTCTGAGAGTTGCCTTTTGGGAAATTTCAGCCAGGGAGTGGCTTCCATCTGTCCATTTTACCATACAGGCCTAATTGGTGGATTGCTGCACAGATGGTTGTTCTCCTGTAAGCTTCTGACCATCGGCTTATTGATCACTTCTCTGACTAAGGCCCTTCCCCCTGATCACTCAGCTTAGATGGCCAACCAGCTGACATTCCACTTATGGATGATGGAGACCACTGTGCTCATTGGAACTTTCAGAGCAGCAGAATTTTTTTTCTGTAATCTTCCGCAGCCTTGTGCCTCGAGAAAAGCCTGTCTCTGAAGTCTACAGACAATTCCTTTGTCTTCATGTTTGGTTTGTGCTTTGACATGCACTGTCAACCCTGGGCTCTTATATAGACAGGTGTATGCCTTTTCAAATCATGTCCAATCAACTCCTGAATTTACCACAGGTGAATACAATTAAGCTGCTGAAACATCTCAAGGATGATCAGTGGAAACAGAATGTGCCTGAGCTTAATTTAGAGCTTCACGGCAAAGACTGTGAATACTGATGGTACATGTGATTTTTCAGGTTTTGTTTTTTATTTTTAATTAATTTGCAACAATTTCAAAAAAATCTTTTTTCACATTGTCATTATGGAGTATTGTGTGTTTTTTGAGGAAATAAATGAATGTAGTCCATTTTGGAATAAGGCTGTAACATAAAAAAATGTGTTCAAAAGTGAAGCGCTATAAATACTTTCTGGATGCACTGTAGATTGGCATAGCAGCCCAGTGGTTAGCACTGTTGCCTCACAGCAAGAACGCCACTGGTTCAAGTCCTAATTAGCCAGTCAATGTTTCTGTGTGGAGTTTAAATGTTCTCCCTGTGTTTGCGTATATTTGTCATTACTTGTATTACTGTGCCATTAAATTAGGCTGAAACCATTTTGATCAAAATCGGATCTGCATTTTTAAACTGCCAATTGTATTTATTTGTGAAATCCCAGAGTATATCATGTTCTGTTTCCCTGCCAATCCATCAGTACCTCATGAAAAATCCAGCTCGCCACGACTGTGGAGTTATGACTTTTCTGTTTGTATATGTTGTAATCCGTGGCTGTTTTCATGTACATCTGGCCTCCTTGGAAAACCCTCCCAAGCCATATGTGAAGACAGTCCTGTATGTATGCAATGGCAGCGGCCCTATAGGCCCATGTTAACAACAGCAGTCAAAGACAGCGGCAATAAATGCGATTTATGTAACCCCGAAAAATCCTGACACCTCCGACTTTATTATTCCAGTTAATTTAATGTGTCTATAAGAAGCTTTACAGTGGGGCTTTTAGAGTCGGCAGCTCCCCTGTGGTCTCATTCGTACCCCGTCCCAGGTGAAGCCGTGTGACTTGTGGCACTAAACAGAATGAGTCAGCATAAGTACGATGCGTTCATGTCGAATGTGACGTGTGAACCACCGGAGGGAAGAAACTCATATGGAGCTCCTTAGAGTGCAAGTCTAATTAATGAGCAATAACCAGGGGCTGCAGGGACATTCCCAGAACACCTGTGTGTCCGACGGCTTTGATGTGACCCGGCCAATGCTTATTACCATGCATAGTGTGTAATTATCATAATGGGACAGACTTCCCTGTAAGGCTATTGCCATCAGATTTCTGCCTCAGCTCGCAACTCAGCGGCTTGAAGCTCTTTTGAGTTTGACAAACTATATTTTTACACTGTTGGGACGACATGAAGGAATTAAGTTAACTTATTATTCATTCATTCATTTTCTTGTCGGCTTAGTCCCTTTATTAATCCGGGGTCGCCACAGTGGACTGAACCGCTAACTTATCCAGCAAGTTTTGACGCAGCCGCAACCCATCTCTGGGAAAGGTAACTTATTAGCTTTTACCAATTAAATTTAAGTGGATTGAACACAAAACAAGCTGTCCCACACAAAAAAATAATAATAAATAAAAAAAAATCAAGAATTGTGTTGATTCAGCTTATTTTAAATAACTAGTTTGAACAAACAGCAAACATCATGTTTTAGTGTATTTATATGTTTTTTCTCACTGTTTATTCCATATATTTATATTATAGGTGTAGTATAAAGGAACACAATGCACTTGGGTCATGGATAGTTGTGTATTTGTAAGCGTTTTTTAACAGTTAATGATCTTCAGACTTACTGGTTTTCAGGGATGCCGACCTGTTTCTGCTGGAATCTCGCAGGTTGTGGGGAGCTGAGCAGGGTTGGCTGGAGTTTGACATTACAGCTACTAGTAATCTCTGGGTGATGAGTCCACATCATAACCTGGGTCTGCAGATCAGTGTGGAGACCAGCAGTGGTAAGATGAGTTCAACTTGGTACACATACACTCACAAATATATTTACAAACAGACAAGAACAGATAGATAGATAGATAGATAGATAGATAGATAGATAGATAGATAGATAGATAGATAGATAGATAGATAGATAGATAGATAGATAGATAGATAGATAGATAGATAGATAGATAGATAGATAGATAGATAGATAGATAGATAGATAGATAGATAGATAGATAGATAGATAGATAGATAGATAGATAGATAGATAGATAGATAGATAGAATAGAATAGAATAGATAGATAGATAGATAGAATAGAATAGAATAGAATAGAATAGAATAGAATAGAATAGAATAGAATAGAATAGAATAGAATAGAATAGAATAGAATAGAATAGAATAGAATAGAATAGAATAGAATCGAATCGAATCGAATCGAATCGAATCGAATCGAATCGAATAATCGAATCGAATCGAATCGAATCGAATCGAATCGAATCGAATCGAATCGAATCGAATCGAATCGAATCGAATCGAATCGAATCGAATCGAATCGAATCGAATCGAATCGAATCGAATCGAATCGAATCGAATCGAATCGAATCGAATCGAATCGAATCGAATCGAATCGAATCGAATCGAATCGAATCGAATCGAATCGAATCGAATCGAATCGAATCGAATCGAATCGAATCGAATCGAATCGAATCGAATCGAATCGAATCGAATCGAATCGAATCGAATCGAATCGAATCGAATCGAATCGAATCGAATCGAATCGAATCGAATCGAATCGAATCGAATCGAATCGAATCGAATCGAATCGAATCGAATCGAATCGAATCGAATCGAATCGAATCGAATCGAATCGAATCGAATCGAATCGAATCGAATCGAATCGAATCGAATCGAATCGAATCGAATCGAATCGAATCGAATCGAATCGAATCGAATCGAATCGAATCGAATCGAATCGAATCGAATCGAATCGAATCGAATCGAATCGAATCGAATCGAATCGAATCGAATCGAATCGAATCGAATCGAATCGAATCGAATCGAATCGAATCGAATCGAATCGAATCGAATCGAATCGAATCGAATCGAATCGAATAGAATCGAATCGAATCGAATCGAATCGAATCGAATCGAATCGAATCGAATAGAATCGAATAGAATAGAATAGAATAGAATAGAATAGAATAGAATAGAATAGAATAGAATAGATAGATAGATAGATAGATAGATAGATAGATAGATAGATAGATAGATAGATAGATAGATAGATAGATAGATAGATAGATAGATAGATAGATAGATAGATAGATAGATAGATAGATAGATAGATAGATAGATAGATAGATAGATAGATAGATAGATAGATAGATAGATAGATAGATAGATAGATAGATAGATAGATAGATAGATAGATAGATAGATAGATAGATAGATAGATAGATAGATAGATAGATAGATAGATAGATAGATAGATAGATAGATAGATAGATAGATAGATAGATAGATAGATAGATAGATAGATAGATAGATAGATAGATAGATAGATAGATAGATAGATCCGAAACCACATACTTCCATACTATATAGTACGCTAAAATCAGTATGCGAGCCGAGTAGTATGTCCGAATTCATAGAATTCGAAAATCAGTATGCGAGAAGTACCCGAATGACTTACTACTTCCGGCGAGATTCTAGAGTGCGCATCCCATGCATGCTTAGCTATCCCATGATGCCCCACGAGCGAATTCATGAATGGGAGTAAAGCGACGCAATTGACGCAGGTAGGTCACATGACCATGACAAAATGGCAGATGTAGTACATCCGAATTCCATTCATACTTTTCACATTCATACTGTATAGAACGTACTTTTCTAACGGCCGAGTAGTACGTTTAAATTCAAATGCTGAGTAGTAGGCGGTTTCGGACGCAGCCTTTGAGATGAGAAAAGTCAGGTTAATTATAGTGAGTTAAGGATCGTCTGATAGGATAATTAGTCATTAGCTAAAGTTGGAACAGCTGTGAACAGTCATAAGCACGTGATCCTCTCCAAATTTGTTTATAACTAAACTTCACTTAAAGTATTGAGTCAAGTAATTTCAAAACATCGATTATTATTTTGCTTGTTTTAAGGACAAACTCACTCAATTTGAGCACATTATTTCTCAAACCAAACAATAAATTGTACTTGTCTAGAAAATGCTTCCTGATTTTAGAATTTTAGATATTTGGAATAAAAAAAGGACGCTTAAATAAGACAAACATAACCTCACATTGCATTTTTCCAGAGAGTCCTGCCTCAACCAGGCAAACACTTGTGAGATGATTTGTCTTTGTCTTGGTATTACAAAGTCTTCATTGTATTTGATGCCTGACTTGCTGCTTATAGACATTGTTGCATGATCTAAAACAGGGGTGTCAAACTCCATTCCTGGAGGGCCGAAGCCCTGCACAGTTTAGTTCCAACCCTGCTCCAACACACTTACCTGTAGGTTTCAAACAAGCCTGAAGGAGTCAATTAATTAGATCAGGTGTGTTTAATTAGGGTTGGAACTAAACTGTGCAGTTCCCTTTTGCAACTGAGTTTGACACCTGTGATCTAAAACAATGACATCCCATTTGTAATTCAGTACTTTCTTCTTTTTAAAGGACGGAGCATCAGTCCAAAGGATGCAGGGTTAGTAAGCCGTGATGGCGCTCTGGAGAGGCAGCCTTTCATGGTGGCCTTTTTCAAAGTGAGCGAAGTCCGTATTAGAACTTCCCGGTCTACAGGCAAACAACGCCAGCGGAACCGCAACCGCTCCAGCAGTCCACAGGAGGCATCAAAGGGACCGGCTCATACAGGTTAGACACTCATATTCTCATAATGTGTATGCACAGCAACTACAGAGTGGTTGAGAGAGATTCATGCCCTGCAGCTGCAAATTTTTAGATAAATCTGTGGTCCTTGGTGATGCATATGGCAATGATAGGCTTTTTAGATTAAAAATGAATCCAAAACAATAGCCATGGCTCCTGTGGAACAATCGATTTGCGTAAAAAGAACATTATTAACAGTATTACTAGCTTTAATCCACAGCCTGTTCAAACAGATATTGAAGCATGTGTGAATGCAGTCCAATTGTAGTCTGGTCTCTTTTGATGACAAAAGCAAGAGAGCGCATGGCTGTACAGGTGGGTCAAAGGATGCAGTTTGCTAATACTGTAGATATATTGGGGATTGTACTGTATAACCAGCCCTTGTAGTTTCATCATCAAAAGGGACACCCCAACATTAAATTCTATTGTAAAAACTGTCACCTACAGTTGCAGTCGGAATTATTAGCCCCCCTTTGAATTTGTTTTCTTTTTTAAATATTGATGTTTAACCAAATGATGTTTAACAGAGCAAGGGAATTTTAACAGTATGTCTGATCATCATTTTTGTTCAGGAGAAAGTCTTATCTGTTTTATTTTGGCTAGAATAAAAGCAGTTTTTATTTTTCCAAAAACATTTTAAGGACAAAATTATTTGCCCCTCTAAGCTTTATATTTTTTTCAATAGTGTTCAGAACAAATCATCATTATACAATAACGTGCCTTATTATCCTAACCTGCCTAGTTAACCTAGTTAAGCCTTTAAATGTCACTTTAAGCTGTATAGAGGTGTCTTGAAAAATATCTAGTAAAATATTATATACTGTCATCATGGCAAACATAAAATATTAGAAATTAGAAATGAGTTATTAAAACTGTTATGTTAAGAAATGAATGTGTTGAAATAATCTTCTCTCCGTTAAACAGAAATTGGGGAAAAAATAAACAGGGGGGCTAATAATTCAGGGGGGTTAATAATTCTTATTGCAACTGTACATGTATGATAAGCTATGGCTGAAAACTGAGGGTGAATAAATAAATAGGACATTTTCCATTTTCATTTTTGGGTGAACTATTCCTTTAAGAAAACACATGCAAACAGAAAAAAAGAAAAACACCAGCAAATTAACAAAAACATTGAATGAACCGCCAATTTATCCAGCATATGTTTTATACAGTGGATGCCCTTGCAGCTGCAACCCATCACTGGGAAACATTCATACACACTCATTACACCCACATACACAACGGACTTCAACTGTGTACATATATTTATACATATTTATACACACACACACAATTGGAATCAGAATTATTAGCCCCCCGAATTAGCCCCTTTTTACTTTCTTCTCCAATTTCTGTTTAATGAACAGAAGACTTTTTCAACACTTTCCTAAACATAATAGTTTTAATAACTCATTTCTAATAACTGACTGCGAAAAAAATCTAGAATTTTACGGTTCATTTTCGGCAGCTGGGGTGCCGGGAAAAAAAAGTAAAATAACGTCAGTTAAATTACAGAAATATACCAAAAAATAACATATATCAAATGACAGAAATTTCTTTTAATTTACATTTCTGGTAAATTGCTGTAATTTAATATTTCTTATTTTACTGTAAATTTCTGTAATTACCGAATTACAGGCACCGCCAAAAATAAACCGTAAAATTAAGATTTTCTTTTACAGTGTTTACACACACACACACACACACACACACACACACACACACACACACACACATATATATATATATATATATAGGCCTAATACAGTATTCATGTCTTAATAAATAGCCTAGGCTACTACTATACATTGAATCCATTACCTAAACCTATATAGTTTTGTTTTTCACGAGCTTTGGAGATGTAGCGTAGATTCTTCTTTCCATAGATCACCTATAGCTTTCGTCATGAGGCATGGCTGTGTTCAAAATGGCATAAATGATTTGAAAGTGCACTACGAAGGCAGCACAATTGTTAATATGAAGATCACTAAAACTGAACTGTAAAATATACTTTGAAAGCAAATTGCACGTAAGAGAATTGACTTTAATGTTTTTTATTTTTAATCATTTCAAGTTTAACTGTTGGAACGTTCTAAATGAATAGGGCTTAGGGGGATAACTGAGAATAGAACAAAACCAGGAACTATGAATCTAACTATGGCTCTCGAGGTTTAGTTGCTAATGTACAAGTTTGCAATGCAGTTTGCGAATGTTTGTTGGAACAGTTGGTTTGGGACATGCCACATATTTTCTTAAGTTGCAGCATCTAAGCCTCTTTTTCCATAAACAAGACAAGATTAATATACACTTATGGCAGATATTAACCATCCAGTGTCTTGAATTTTTTGATTTTGTTTTGGGAAATGGTGACCCGGGATTGTTTGGGGATGTATATTTGATGAGTTTTATTGAGTCCAGATTTTTATATAGCCCATGCATAATGAGAATCTGGACTCAGTTAAGCTTTTTAAGATCTTTTTATGAATTCATTTAGGAAGCAGAACATATGTTATTCTTACATCCCATGTCTTTTGCTAGTCATCACTGATGTGAACCTGAGATAAACTGAATAAATAAATTAATTTAATTTTACCCATTTTTAATACAGACCCTCCACTTTTAAGCATAAATCATACCATATGTCAGTGCAAACAGCTAAGCATGCTTGATTTTACACATTGTTGCGTTACAAAACAATTCAAGTGTCTTCTTTTTTTTTAGTCTTACTTAGATTTTTGCTAATATCAACAAGCGCAGCAGAAAAAAAAAACTACTATTTGCTATTAACATAATATGTTGTTTGCATTCGCAACGATGTGATTCTGGTTATGAGCAAAACTCAGATTTAGGGCAGGAAGTAAACACAGAATAGAAGACAGAGGAAAGTCCATTCTGTTGTGATTCAGACCATATTTCAAAAGAGATATAAATAGGAAATAACCACATATGTTGGACGTGATCCTTATTTTATGAAGAGGAGCGAGTTATCTACTAAATCTTAATGTTTTCCTGCCATTGAGGCGGTAGATATGAACTAGTATATACATGAAGAAATGCAACAGTAATCTATAGTAAATACTATTGTGTTTTTAACTATACTATTAAGTATCTGAAATAATCTGGTGGGGTAATTCTATAGTTGTTGTGGTAATACAATATATAGTTATAAAAAAATGACACAATGCTAAATTTTCTACAGCATATATTAGCAATACTCCGGAAATTGGTATCGGATGATAATCAAATTTAATGAGTCGATATGACAAGGAATCGTTACTTGGCATCGACTACAAAAATCAGAGCATCCATAAAACATACTGTATATATATATATATATATATATATATATATATATATATATATATATATATATATATATATATATATATATATATATATATATATATATATGGCGTTTAAAAAATTTAAACTGATTTTAATCTAGCTGAAATAAAACAAATAAGACTTTCTCTACAAGAAAAAATATTATCAGACATACTGTGAAAATTCCCTTGCTCTGTTAAACATAATTTGGGAAATATTTAAAAAAGACTTCAACTGTATATATATATATATATATATATATATATATATATATATATATATATATATATATATATATATATATATATATATATATATATATATTAGGGGTGTCAAAATGATTTGTTTCTTCGGTGCACAGACGCAGACAATTCGGTATTGGTTCAGTAATAGATTATAACCGTTTATTGCATATTGAAGTCATTTATCTCATATACACTACGTTGCAGTAGCTTACTATGCTAAGCGGGGCAAGAACGAGTAATTAAAACACTGCACCTACTTAAAAACACTCATTTGGAAACTCTGCACAATTAACTGTGTGTGTGTTTGCTGGACAGTCTTTCACTGACACTGAAGTTACAGCAGAAGCCACTATTTCACTACGATTGAGAAAATCAAAGTAAACTCCATTTCTCTCTCTCTCTCACTTTGGCCTTTTTCTTGTGCTGTGAAGTAAAATATAAAACTTTGTATGGAAAGCATCGTCAATGCACCGAGAAATCGAATTATAATCGATTTGATAATCGTAACCGAACTAACCTGTGAGACCATTGCAGGTTCCTCTAATATATATATATATATATATATATATATATATATATATATATATATATATATATATATATGGGGTATCAGAAAAAAAACATAAAAAATATACAGAAATTTACCATAAAATAATGAATATTAAATAAAAATTTCCTTAAATTTTAGTTTTGGTAAATTTCTGTAATTTAACCTATTTTACAGTAAATTTCAGCAATTTAAAGGTCTTTATTTTGCTTTTTTTTTTCGCCACCCCAGCAGCATGAAATAAACCGTTTAATTACGGATTTACAGTGTGTGTGTATATATTAGAGGTGTGAACCTAGGTATATATACCTACAATACACACACACACACACACACACACACACACACACACACACACACACACACACACACAGAAATATGCACTATTTATTATAGTATATCAGTTCACAACATTTGATACTATAGCATGCTGTAGCATTCATTAACAAATTGTTTTACATACTATAATATAAATAATGAATGTTACTGGTTCAAAAACACTCATATATCTGTACATTTAAGAATTTTTTTCATGCCACATTTTCCTTTTTTTTTTTTTTGTCAGTTTCTTAAGCTTTTCTTATTTTTCCAATATAGTAAAGTCGTTTTAAAAATTCAAGCAGATGTGATAAATGAATTTAAATAGTTACCTTTCTAGTTTAAAAGGGAACAGTGCACACGGCATCTGTGACTTAATTCAGTGTCTGCTTCTCATTATTGCTGTGGTATGAAAGCTTAGTGCTAAAACCCACATAATCCAGAACTAATTGTCGATATGAGACCCCAAAACACAAATGACCTTGGGGTAAAAACTTTAGATTTATCAAAACAAGTTTATAAAGTTTCATTCACATCCATTCCACTGAATTAATCTGAATTGCAACTAAACTGTAGGAAAATATTCGTGAATTAGAAGGTTATATGTTTTGTGGCTTACATGGTGTTTTCTGTTTATTTACATCAAGTTTTGATGTTGAAATTTCAACACAGCAGATCAACAAAGTGACTTTTATTGGCATTTAAGCAGTTTGAGACAAGATTTTGTTTAAGAAGTAATATAGAGAGAATTAAGTCTGTAGTAAAATAATAGAACATGTAATTATTACCTGGTTAACCAGGTATTACCACTAAAGCATGACTTACAAGAGTTCATTTGTAAATAATGGCTACCTTTTCATGTACAGGACAAATCAATAATGGCCAAAATATAGGACATCCTATGATATGGCCAGTTAGCCTAGAACCTCATGGTTAATAAAATAAAATAGAATAAAATAAAACAAGACAAAATATACATTTTTTGTAAAATAGTTTTGTGTAGTGAAAAATATATTAGACTGAGTAGGTAAAAGTTGCTGTGGAAAATACAATTAAATAAAAAAAATAGTATAGTAAATGGAAGTTAGATATGAAGTTAGATCTAAAGAAAAAGGACTAATGTTACTGTGGAAATTAAATTAAAATAATTAAGTATATTTTAATTTAATCAAAATAAAGTAAAATAAAATAAAATAAAATAAAATAAAATAAAAAATAAAATAAAATAAAATGAAATAAAATAAAATAAAATAAAATAAAATAAAATAAAATAAAAAACAAAACAAAACAAAACAAAACAAAACAAAACAAAACAAAAATAAATAAATAAATAAATAAATAACAAATAAAATAAAAAAATTTTAAAATAAAATTTTTAAATAAAATAAAACAAAATAAATTAATAAATTAAATAATAAATAAAATAAAATAAAACATGAGATAAAAATTTATAAAATAAAATTAAAAAAATGTTAATTAAATAAAGTTAAATTATGTAGCATTAAAGATCCGAACATTATCACTCGATGAGCTATGTCACGTGACTCTCTTCACATAATTTTGGCTTTTAGGCTCCATGGGATTCGAATAATTGGCCATAGTTGTTTAAAATGACACATTTTTATAAAATATTTTAAAATTACATAAAATAATTTAAAGCACAAATTCTAGATCTTTTAGCCATGGGGGTGGGTCGTTCGAACCACCCGAACCTCTGCTGGCTACATCATTATTCATGTACTGTTATTGTAAAGTTTTATCGAAAGATCAAGATCTCATAATGCAATTCAAAATCATAATAAGTAAAAAAAATATATATATATATATATATATGGAAAACTGCTAATTTAAGGATATGTTTACAGTGTATATTTTGCGATTGAGATGCTCTGATGCATATTATTATCATTTATTCTGTCAGTAAGGAATTTTCTCTTTCCACTCATTTATAATTATTTGCTTTTATAAACAATGAAGCGTTCAGTGTATATTCCTGTCTCCAATAAATTGACATAAACATATATACAACATATCCCGCAGAGAGTCAGTCACATATGCGTGTCAGACACTGCACTTTTTCACCCACTTATACAGTAGTGCTTAAACTCAAAGCACACCGTCCGTTACAGTACGTGTCTCGTCTAATGAGGAAAATCTGCTTAATTTGTCCTGAAGCACTGGACTTTATGTAACCCAAAACATCAAGCCCTCTCCTTGGCTCGACTTGGGATGTCTGGAGTGTAAATATTTAGATTTGGAGCAGGAAGTTGCGAGGCCGTTGTGACAGCCGTTCCTCTCGTGGCAGCGTTAGGAGTGCATATGGTTCCAATATGAAATCACTCTTATCAGAGCACTCAAAAGACAGCCTGCATCTTGACCCATATTGAAACACAAGTGCACTGTAGTTTATATGCTCTCTGATTGCTAATTCCACTGTTAGGAAGTCAATAATGTTGATGGATATTATGAAATGTGTGTATTTATTTGTGTTTGGCAGTATTTATATGGAAATTTGATAATGGTAATTGTGGTAATAGAGGTGATATATTGTTTAAATTACTAAAAATGTCATAAATATTATCTTGTGTTTATGAAATAAGACAAAACAGAGTTGCGGATATCAGTTGTAATGCATGTTGGGCACTGAATAATGTGATTATGTAATTACTGAAACAGTAATGCTGACTGAAACAATATCTCTCTGGAATTATGATCTTAATCTGTCTGAAAAAAATTAAATTAAATTAAATTAAATTAAATTAAATTAAATTAAATTAAATTAAATTAAATTAAATTAAATTAAATTAAATTAAATTAAATTAAATTAAATTTGGTTTGTTAAGGGCAAATAAACAAAAAATATTAACAAAGTTATTAAAACTGAAGCTGTTTTATGATAAAATAAAATTATACAATATTTTTTAAACATAAAATTTATTAAAACTAAGTAAAATTATAAAAATGAAAGGTCAATATTTGAATTTATTTTGTACATGTATTGATATATTAATATAAACCATATCAATAAATTATTATAATTATTTAAACATATTTGACATGTGAATAACAAATCTTTTTTCAGAAACATTTATAATATGACGACGTGTGGTTGCTGTTAACTAAAATTTAAGTGTAAAAATTAGTTTTGTACAGTGAAAAATATATTAGATTGAGAAGTTAAAAGTTGCTGTAAAAATTCAATTTAATACAAAAAATTCTAAATAGAATAAAGTAAAATAAAAATAAAAATAAGTTTAATTAAATAAAAAATTATTAAATTATTCATTCATGCTTAGTCCCTTTATTAATCTGGGGTTGCCACAGCGGAATGAACCTCTAATTTGTCCAGGATATGTCTTACACAGCGGATGCCCTTCCAGCTGCAACCCATGACTGGGAAACAGTGACACACTCCTTTAAACACATACATTTTGGACAATTTAGCCTACCCAATTCACCTGTAGCGCATGTCTTTGGACTGTGAGGGAAACCGGAGCACCTGAAGAAAACCTATGCGATCACGGGGAGAACATGCAAACTCCACAAAGAAATGGCAACTGACCCAGCTGAGGCTCAAACCGGTGACCTTCTTGCTGTGAGGCAATTGTGCTACCCACTGCGCCACCATGATGCCAAATTAAATTATATTAAATGTAATTCAAATAAAATAGTAGATATGAAAGAAGTTAGATAAAAAATGACTAAATGTTACTGTGTAAAATACAATAAATAATACAAAAAAACAAAATAATGATAATAAAATAAAAAAATGCTAAATAAATAAAAATAAAATAGTGGATATGAAAGGAGTTGGATATAGAGAAGTGAAATCTAAAGAAAAATGACTAAATGTTACCATAGGAAAAAAAAACATATTTAATTTATTTAAATTAGTAGATATGGAAGTTAGACATATGAAAGGTATCAATCGTAACAAAAATGACTAAAGGTTACTGTGGGAAAAAATAAATAAAATAAAATAAATAAAATAAAATAAATGTTAAAAATAAAATGAAACAAATTGAAGATATGGAAGAAGTTAGATATAGAAAAGTTAGACCTAAAGAAAAATGACTAAATGTTACTGTAGAAATTATTATTTTTTAATTAAGTTAAATTAAATTAAATTAAATTAAATTAAATTAAATTAAATTAAATTAAATTAAATTAAATTAAATTAAATTAAATTAAATTAAATTAGTAGATAGGGAAGAAGTTCGATATAGAGAAGTTAGATCTAAACAATAAGTGCTATAGGCAAATTGGGTAAGCTAAATTGTCCGTAGTGTATGTGTGTGAATGAGTGTGTGTGGATGTTTCCCAGTTATGGGTTGCAGCTGGAAGGGCATCCGCTGCGTAAAACATGTGCTGGATAAGTTGGTGGTGCATTCCGCTGTGGCGATCCCTGATTAATAAACGGACTAACCCAAAAAGAAAATGAATGAATGAAAATAAACTCAATTTTAAAAATAAAACAAAATAAAATGAAATTAAAATAAAGTTGAAGTAATGGAGGAAATTATATATAGAGAAATTAGATAAATTGACTAAATGTTACCATAGAAAAAAAAAAAATAAATAGAATTAAATTAGTAGATTTGGAAGAAGTTAGACTTTAAAAAGTTAGATCTAAACAAAAATGACTAAAGGTTCTTGTAGTAAACAAATAAATAAAATAAAATAAAATACATAAAAAAATTTAGATATGGAAGAATTTAGATCTAAAGAAAAATAACTAAATAAATAAATATAAAATATAATAAATAAATGAATGAATGAATGAATGAATAAATAAATAAATAAATAAATAAATAAATACATAAATAAATAAATAAATAAATAAATAAATAAATAAATAAATAAATAAATAAATAAATAAATAAATAAATAAATAAATAAATAAATAAATAAATAAAATAGCAGATACAACAAACAAACAAATCGTAATCCTTAAAACAGACTCTTTTTTTCCCCCCTCTCTTTTATTCTTGGCTGAAAATGACTGACAAATTCTTGACAATTTTCAGAAGATTCTCCCTTTGAAACTTTTCTGTCTCTTTGAGTTTCCAATTCAGACGAAACACTTTACGCACGATTAGAGGTTTGACACTGTTTCTGAGGCTTTTGGCTATATCCATGAAAACAAAACAACACATTAAACACTAATAGACGGCTAGAGGTGTGGGGGAGCTTGCCGGCCTTTGGCCTGAGGGAAGTTAACAAGCGTCCCGCTCAGCTCAGTATGTGCCGCCCCCAGTGCTAGACCTCTAATTACCTCCGAGCTGTTATTAGGAGCTGGGCTAAAATGCCTGACCACGTTAACAGTATCGCTTAAAGAATTATAATAACACGGCACTGTCCAGCTGCGGTTTTTCATCTCCCCCTCCCCTCAAAACCCTCCTTTTGTTTACCGTTGGTGTAATTAGACATCGGCGAGCTCTGGGGATGGAGGTTTAATAAGCACAGTGATGAAAGACAGGAAGAGAGATAAACTTCACATGGACAGACAGCACTCGCGTTCTCTTTCAAGTCATCATGGGAGTGGGGTGAGACGGCTTCCCTGCCTCAGCTCTTTCCAGGATGGATGTTATTCCATGCGGAACGCCGTGTCCATTACTCCAGCATGCCGTCACCAGTAGGAATGTCATCGTGTAATTGCTCCGAGGAGAAGCTTATTGAGAGAGTCATCTGTGAGATTTGGTTGCTGTTGCTGTGTTTTTGTCTTTTGGTCTAGAAACCACATGTGTGTCTTGGCATGTGATTTTGACAGTTTTGGGCTGTGACTGTCAAAGCGAACAGGTCAGAAAGTTAATATAGCTATTTCTGTTAACAGTCCTCGAACATCTGCCTTCTTTCATTGATTTGGACGCTTCAGAGCAATTCCATGCAAATGTCAGAATTGTCATGAAAAAATGAAGATTTCTAGTCTTGTGTTTTACAGTATTGTAAAAATACTCTTACTCTGTCGTACTATTTCTCTGTCAACATTCACAAATGGCTTTATTTGATGTACCATAGTCACACAAGTGCCAATTTCACATCTGTCGCATTCGTTTTTTTCTATATACATAAATATATATGTGCGACACAGTGGCGCAGTAGGTAGTGCTGTCGCCTCACAGCAAGAAGGTCACTGGTTCGAGCTTCGGCTGGATCAGTTGGGATTTCTGTATGGAGTTTGCATGTTCTCCCTGCATTGGTTTCCGGCAGGTGCTCTGGTTTCCCCCACAGTCCAAAGACATGTGGTACAGGTGAATTGGGTAGGCTAAATTGTCCGTAGTGTATGAGTGTGAATGAATGTGTGTGTGGATGTTTCCAAGAAATGGGTTGCAGCTGGAAGGGCATCCGCTGTGTAAAACATGTGCTGGATAAGTTGGGGGTTCATTCTGCTGTGGCGACCCCAGATTAATAAAGGGACTAAGCCAAAAAGAAAATGAAAGAATTGAAATATATATATACTGTACATACAGTACACACTAATTGGCCACTTTATTAGGTACACCTCATTAGTACTTGGTTGGACCCACTTTTGTCTGCAGAACTGCCTTGATCCTTCGTGGCATAGATTCAACAAGGTACTGAAAATATTCCTAAGAGATTAGGTCCATATTAACATGATAGCATCACGCAGTTGCTGCAGATTTGTCGGCTGTGCATCCATGATGCGAATATCCCGTTCCACTTCCCAAAAGTGCTCTATTGGATTGATGTCTGGTGACTGTGGAGGCCAATTGAGTACAGTGAACGCATTGTCATGTTTATACCTGCCAACACTCTCATTTTTCCTGGGAATCACCCGTATATATCAAACCCATCTCCCGTCACCCTGTCGTTTTGTTGTTTCTTCTGGAATACTCTCGCAGTTTCCCCCTGCCAACCCCCTACTCCCTGATGCTCAGTGTTTTGGGTACAGTCTGTAACACCACCCAGGTTGCCAACTTTGGTATAGTATCTGATCACAGCGGCCGCCTGAAATCCGCTCCATTGTACAGTTACTAACCCGGTTCTCAACAGTGTTATTCAGAAACCTCACCCCTGAACCAGCCTGAACCTTTGATACAAGGCAGGATGGATCCATGCTTGCATATTGTTGATGCCAAATTCTGACCCTATCATCTGAATGTCGTGGCAAAAATCAAGACCCGGCAACAGTTTTCCAGTCTTCTATTGTCCAATTTTGGTGAGCCTGTGCGAATTGTAGCCTCAGTTTCCTGTTCTTATCTGACAGGAGTGGCACCCGGTGTGGCCTTCTGCTGCTGTAGCCCATCTGCCTTAAGGTTGGATGTGTTGTGCGTTCAAAGATGTTCTTCTGCATACCGGTTGTACTGAGTGGTTATTTGAGTTGTTGCCTTTCAATCAGCTCGAACCAGTCTGGCCATTCTCCTCTGACAACATCAACAAGGCATTTGCGCCCACAGAACTGCCACTCACTGGATATTTTTTGTTTTTGGGACCATTCTCTGTAAACCCTAGAGATGGCTGTGTATAGTTACGAACTCAAACCTTGCTTGGCTTGGGGTTTGAAAATCCCAGTAGATCAGCAATTTCTGAAATACTCAGATCATCCTGTCTGTCAACAACAACCATGCCATGTTCAAAGTCACTTAAATCCCCTTTTTCCCCATTCTGATGCTCGGTTTGAACTGCAGCAGATCGTCTTGACCATGTCTACATGCCTAAATGCATTGAGTTGCTGCCATGTGATATAAACAGTCAAGCCTGAAATTATTCATACCCCTGTCAAATTCTCACTTAAAGTTACTTTTATTCAACCAGCAAGATTATTGGTTTGATCGGAAATGACACAGGCTTCTTTTAAATAGATATTAAGGTGATGTATAAGATGCATCATTATAGAAAAAAAAAATCTCAGCTTTTATTTACATTTGACCAAAACCTTAAGTCAGAATTTGGGCTATGATTTATATAATTTTGGGCTTGACTGTATATGCTAGATATAAATATATGTTATATTCTCTTACAACCTTTTTTCTGTGCATGAAGTATTCTAGTTCTCCCCCTCTTATATTTTTGACATTTAATCACATAGAACTGTTCTAGTAGTGTCGTGAAAAGTTGTCATAATCTTTTTAAACTATATTTAAAATTCAAAATTAAATAAAGACGAGATCTTCCAAGTATCAAGATCAAACATTTATTATTACAGCAAGAACACCAGCAAGAGAACAAGTGTTCAGATGTCTGCCCAAGCATTCTGATCCCAGCATTCTTATGTTTGCTCTATCTGCACCTGTGCTTTTATCTTGAGTTATTTCTCCCCTTCTCTGAGTCTCCTGTTTCTCCTTATTAAATATTCTCCCAATTAAAACTTAGACTGTAGACGGTCTCATCCAAATTAATGATGGAAATCCTTTAGTTTCTGATACTTTATCAAAACAAACTACTCCTTAGTGGTTCTCATCTGCCTTCTGCTATTATCTCTCCCCTTTTCTCGGCAGGTGCTGTCAGTGGTGAAACCCTCCTTTCATTATATTCTAACAGTGGCAAGACTCATGGTCAAGGTCACTGGGGAAATACAGACGTAATTGCATTCTATTTTAATCCTCACACAAAAGTGTTTACACAGACCCATATGAATCTGTCTGTAACTGTTGGTCGCTGACAACAGGTTTGAGGATCCACGCGTTTATTAATAACATTAGTCAGGCAGGCAATGGTCAAAACAGGGGTAAACAGATACATAAAGATAATCCAGAATTGTGGTCAACAGGCGAGCAGTTGGTATAGGTGGCAGGCAGGATAAACAATGAAACAAAGCAAGGGTCAAAACATGGCTAGACAAGGCAAGGGAAAACATGTCGTAATGTCACAGTTTTAACAGATAGCAAGACTTAGCAAAGTCTGTGTTTTTGTGCTGTATATATGATCCTTGTAATCTGTAAGCTGTTTGTGTGAAATCAAAGAACAACAGGAACAGGTGTGGTTGTGTTGTGCATGACAGGATTTGTAGTTCCTTCGGTGGCAGATTTGCAGTTCTACAGCTGTATGGACTAGATCACTGGTGATTGTGACACATATGTAGCACAGGCCAGCGAGTGAAGTGCTTGGCAGGTAAACCTCACTCCTCTGACCTCTAAAAGGTGCTCTAGCAACAGACACTAGAGCCCACAGTCTTTAGCCTCCTTGTTAGAGCAACTGACTCCCATGCGGAAGGTCATCTGTTCGATCCCAGCTCAAAGCGGGTTGGGTGGTGTGAGACTGGCAGGGTTACAAGTGCATGAACAGTGATGCCTTTGTCGTGATGGTTCTGGATCGATCAGGCAGTTGCCCCCTGAGCATGCTCCCTTACTCCTTGTCCAGGCTCTTCTTCTATCCTGAATGGAGGATTGCAATGCTCCCTTGGCAAGCCTTCCAGCCAGTACTGTCATCAAACCACTTTAACTGATTCAGAATGCAGCAGTGAAAAAATTATTTATTGTGTCAAACAGAGCACACGTCACACCCAATAGCTGCTAGCATCAAAGACACAGATGTCTGTCTACAGAACAACCACTGGCTCTGTACTCATATACCTAAACATATACCTGAAAATGGCTTCTGCAAGTGAATGGCACAATGTAGTGCCATTCCAAAGAGACACAAAATCACTTTCATAGATCATTTCAGTGATCGTTTCCTCTTGTAACAGCAACAAAAAAGCATTTATCATAAGCTGCTGTTACTAACACTACTATTCACTGTATATTTCTGCCTATTTATTTAACATACAATTTGCAATATACTGTTGTAGATTTACTGAGTCTTGTTGCTTTGTTGTTGGTGTAATTGCTACTGTTGTTCTACTTGCAAATTGTTTTTTGGATGAAAGAATCTCTTTCTGAAAAGGTGGCTCAGTGGTCGACTCACAGCAAGAAGGTTGCTGGTTCAAGTCCCGGCTGAGCCAGTAGGCATTTCTGTGTGGAGTTTGCATGTTCTCATCCAGGTGCTCCGGTTTCCCCCACAGTCCACTGACATGTGGTATAGGTGAATTAGGTAAACAAAATTGGCGAGAGTGTATAGGTGTTTCCCAGTACTGGGTTGCAGCTGGAAGGGCATCTGCTGCTTAAAACACATTTTGGAATAGTTGGTGGTTAATTCCGCTGTGGTGATCCCTAATAAATAAGGGACTAAGCCGAAGGAAAATGAATGAAATTCCCAAATAAATGTAAATAAGAAGCTAATTGAATCCTTACGATAGTCATCCCTACAGGTCATAAGCATTGATCTTTATTCAAGGGCTGGTGGAGGCCCACAGGACCCACTCACAGCAGTAACAGTGTGGCATTAAATTTTACAGGCAGGAAGAGGAGCTCTTTATGGGGTACTACAAATCTGGCCTTTACACTCAATGAAACTCCACACTAAATATCAGCTTTACTCCTAAAGAGCTCTTGACTGTAAATACTGGCAGTAAATAAAGTCAGAGCTAAACAAAACCAAGTGCATTCTGCTGTCAGTTTCGAATGCATTTTGGACAGTATTTAAACAGAACATTACATTTTTTTATATACTAGATTAAACAATCCTAAAAAGTACTATATTCCTTGTACAAAATAACATAAGGCTATTTATAATAGATTCAGCATAGCATATCAAACCACAGGACATGTCAGCTTTCCAAATATACGAGTTGTGTGTAACTAGTGTGTCAAAATATGCCATTCTTGGGTTGTAGTTTGGCCTCGTTCTCAGGCCTGTGGTTAGGTGTAGAACATTCTTGCCTATAAATGTCGCAGTTGGGGGTCTGTGTAAGACAGGTTCACTGCTCGGGATCAGAGAGGAAGGGGACCCCTGGGGGATCGACTAAATGGCCGCTCGGGAGAGCTCGGGGGCCACTCCTGCTGGCGGATTTATCTCAGTAAATATTTACCCTAGTCCTGCCAGAGAGAGTGAGAGAAATACAAGAAGGGGTCTTACTTTGGGGGGTTAAGAAGGCCAGAGGTTTCACACTACATGTTGAGAACCAGTGGTTTAAAAATAAATGATTTGAGATTATCATTAGTCAGTACTGAAAATATTAACTCCTTCCACTTTGAAAATGACAATAAGCTAATTAATTGTTTGTTGATATCAAATTGATATTAGAAAGTGTAGACAAATAGAATGGTTTTGTAAATAAAATGTTAAGTACATACACAATTAGCATCACATTTAAAATGATAACATTTTAGTTTGATAGACCTCTTTAGACTGTGTGTATACATGATTATTGAAAAAATATTAAAGTCTGATTAATATCTAATAACAGTTTATTTTTATGGTCCCCCCCCAACAGGTATTCTACTAACTTAAACTATAACTAAAGTCCCTTTAAGGCAAGTCATTTCACTCGGCGGCCATCCTCGAAACACCTCTCGGCTAGTATGCTAGGGCATTTTGTCTGAATGTTGAAACATCAAATTCTCCAAAACTGTTTGCCAAGCTTAAGATTACATTACATATTTGAAACCACTGATACAATTAAACAACAGCTGTGTCATAAATTTAATATCTAAACGTTCAAATCAAACAAAATCATTTATTCAGGCTGCCCAAGCTAATGTGCATTTGAAAGGAACGAGATCACGACACCAAGCCTTCTTTATGGCTGTTTTACACATAATCATCCTCTAGATCAGGGCTAATCAATTGGTGGCCTGCGGGCTGAACTTGGCCCGCGAGGCAATTTGTTTCAGGCCTCCAAATAGTGTGACCAAGACATCAAAAGTGCCCTTTAAGCGCCACGTGTGGCGCGAGCAGCTGAAAACATTTGGATACTTAATCATAAAGGCTTCTCAACGCTGTGTTTCTGTTACACGGAATGAAAGTACAGCAACTAAACGAAGTTATGTCACTTGTGCGCTAGTTTAAAGTTCTGAGCTTATACACCAAGGCTAATAGGCATGCACATTGAATTAACTATAGCAGCGGGCCATTTACATAGCGCGTCTTTTCCGTGCGTAAGCTAACTATCTCCAATGTAAGAATATATGCCGATATGCTCGCGCCTTCCAGGCGCACTGAGTAGCAAACATCTCACACTGTAGCGGTGAGAGTTGTGCGAGGGTTTCAGTGCAATGTAAACAAAAGATACATTAGACAAAATATTACAAATTATTAAACTAGTTATGCATGTATGAACGCAGATGATAACAACAGTTCATCTAAATACTTGCCCAATTAAAAGCTTAAATTTACATTAGACATGATAACCCTGAAACCATGATTATTCTTCAGACTATATTACCGTACAACTTAAATCTATGATTGCATCCATAATTGTTATGCAATTCAAAGCATAGCATATGGATGTGTCTGAATGCAGAAGTCTACTTAATTGTACAATGTGCTGATATTATGTAGTTTCAAAGTACAATATATTAACATATTAATGTAGAAAAATACAACGTAGGTGTCTTAAGGAGTAAAAATACAACATAGGGGCTCTTACAGTATATGCTGTTGTGTTATCATATTGCAGTCATATCTCTCCTGCCCCTCATTTGGGAGGCTTTTCATGAACTGGCCCCAATGACAAACTATTAAATAGCCCTGCTCTAGATAATGCCTGCTGATCGCGCTGCTCTACTAAAGTAATTCACGACATGGTCTTGATGGCGAAGCTCCTCCAGAAATGACACCGACTCTTTGTTTACAAGTTTGTGGGCATTCTTGTAGATGCTGTCATGTGATAATCCTTTGGCGGGATGAACTATACCTCACATTCGTTTCATACAGATTACAAAATCAAAAACGAGGGTGCACTTGGTTCATTTAAAGGTACAGATTTCAAGCTTTATTATGATATTTTTCTTATGTCTGTAAAGCAAGTGTTCGCTGAGATTCCAGTGTGTTTGTTGACCACAAATAAAGTTGTAAAAGGACACGTGTGGTCCGAGCATTTTCACTGGAGAAAAGTCAGTCTGTAGCGATCGATGATTGGCTCCTGTACTAGTAGGCGGGGCTTCATTCGCCATATTGACCGGTAC
Source organism: Danio rerio (assembly GCF_052040795.2). Taxonomy (NCBI): domain Eukaryota; kingdom Metazoa; phylum Chordata; class Actinopteri; order Cypriniformes; family Danionidae; genus Danio; species Danio rerio. The sequence goes on from NC_141044.1 coordinate 8,052,756, forward strand.
ACTTTTCCCCATTCAAAACTATACGAGTGACACATCCTGTGTATTGGTATAACTAGTGAAGTTACTAAATATTTAGTATGTCGAAAGGGGACTTAAGGGTATTTTAAAAACTGATCGACCCAGCCACTGCTTCGACCAAACTGCTGCAGTGTGAAGACAAAAATTGTAACTCCTTTAATATTTTCATTTCTACAACCAGTTGCACCAACACTAGATTTTCAATACAGGATCTCTTAAAGGAGAAAGTGGGAAACACCATAGCCCTGGATGATTTTTGAGCACTTACAATGACCTCAGACATCTTACTACAAACTCGCCATGTGGTTTCAGTTACAGCTGTAATTTCTACTCTGCATTACTCATAGACAACAGTGTTTTTAAAGTAGGTAGGTCTTCATAAATGAATATAGGTTTCAACCAAATTACTGTATGGGAATCATTTTTTCCTTTTGCAAATATGTTTGCAAAGTAAACCATTCTTAATTTGAAAGGATTTTGCTATTAGTTTAGGAAGCGATTACGACCTATAAGTAGTTACTTTTTGTGGATTAAAACTTTAAGTGAGCGTAGAAAGTTCTGTAATGTTTTTGGATCATGTGCTTGTAGACATGTAGGGTGTTTACTGTGGAGAGCTCAGCTAAAGGTAAGCTTTATAAATTTTTACCATCAATGATAATGAACAAGTAGGTGTGACTATTCTGGGAAAGTGTCATTTTGTGATGATATCATTGATCTGGATTACATATCATTTCAAATGCAAGAACTTTACCAATGGGAAGAAACAGATCATTTGTGACATGGAACTACGCAAATCTGCATGGAAAGTTAAACGTCATTGGATGATGTTAGTGTTGTTAAACCCAGCACGAAAATAATTGTTTAAAATTAAGCTGGATATTTAAAATACAGAGAAGAAAAAGAGGAATAGCATCGAGCCATGCAGTATTCCAGTCATTAGAGTTCGACCAGCCTGATCTCACGAGGAAACAAAACTATTTTCCGTTTCGTCAGTTTAGTGGCTAATTGAATTTGTACGAGTTCAGTTGTACGAGTTCAGTTAGTTTTTAAAGGTTCAGGACACCCTGGAGAACTTTTTTTTTAAATATTTTTTTATATTAACAGATTTGTTTGTGTTGAGCATCAGTTAAGACAATGTTAGCACCTGTCAGCTTTAATTGTGGGGAAAACTGGATAATTTTGAGCTTTTGTCAGCTAATTTCAGCTTCCGGGTTTAAAATTATTTTTGGGCGGGATCAAAGTCGGCGACGTAGCGCAGTACTGCAAGTGCAATGACGACGCGTCAGTTTCTCATTATTATTCATATCGGAGTTTTCGTACCCTATGAGAAGAGCCGGCTGCTTAATTATTCATGAGAGCATGTGCTTTCCGAAGGCAGACCTGCCAGTTTCAAGCAAGCTATGAGACACAGACCAACGGCACATAGCCGTTCATGAAGGCTCGTATGTGTTTGTTACCATGATCCATGGGGTTTGTTGCATGTTTTTTCCCCGCGATCTTGTCAGGGCCGATCATACAGCAAAGCTGTGTGTGTGCTGCAAGCATTTTGGTCGGGAGAGCAGTGCGAGAATTGAAGAATGGCAGACGTTGACTTTTATCAGGAGTTCATTCACATTCAGACACATCGCCATGCTGCTGTGTTTGCCCAAATCCTCTATATTACCAGCAGGACTAATGGTTAAAATAGACAGGTCAGGAGACCTGCTGCACTGAGTCTGCATTCAAGATCTATAATTTAGACACTGTCAACAACAGTTATTCGCTCCCCTTATCCCCTGCTGGCCACACCCACTCCTGCCCGATGCTCGCGGAGCTCCACGACCATTAATCATGCATCTTTTGAAAAAATTCTGAAGTAGACTTTAACTGAAAGTGGGGGGTGTCATGGCCCTTTAAAAAAGAGGCGTGATTCCAAACCCTATCCCTAACCACAACCATCACTGGGGTAAGCGAATCGTTCTAAATTGTACGAATCAAATTGTATGAATTCATACGAATTAGCCACTGAATCAAAAAGTTACGAATTGCTGTGAAATTGTTTTGATTTAAACACCACCCTGGGTGGTTTCCTTCCAAAGTCATGCAAGCTGTTTTTGATCCATTTATTCATTCGTTTTCCTTTGGCTTAGTCCCTTTATTCATCAGGGACCGGCACAGCGGAATGAACTGCCAACTAACCCAGCATATGTTTTACAAGGCGGATGCCCTTCCAGCTGCAACCCAGTACTGGCAAATATACATGCAGACTCATACACACACATACACTACGGCCAATTTAGGTAATCCAATTCACAGCATGTCTTTGGACTGTAAGGGAAACTGGAGCACCCAGAGGAATCCCATGCAAACACATAGAAATGCCAACTGGCTCGGCCGTGACTCAAACCAGCGACCTTCTTGCTGTGAGGCTACAGTGCTAATTTTCTGATCCGATTGTACAAAAAATTTGTTGTATTGTACCATAGCATAGACAGTGCTTAATTTGAATTTGGAAAATGTCAGATATTCATGTTTTGGGTTCTGGTATTTATTTGAATTGATCCTACATTAACTTGTGCAAGTGTGCAAGCGAAGGCTGTGTGGATTTTGTGTGCACGCACACACATGACGGTAGTCACCATGCGCAAGTTAAAGCAAAAGTCCCGATTAACTGTTTCCCCTCAACAATATTTTCAGGCAATCGCCTTTCTTTTGTTTATAATCCACTCATTGGTTGGTGATTGTTTTGCACAGCGAGCAATGAAAATAAAGAATGGCCAACTTAAATAATATTTATTTTTTCAAAACGGCAAAGAGACAATCACGCATATTTTATTTTTTAAAACCACGAGTAAATCTAATAATGAAACAGTCCCTTAAAAGTCACGTCTTCAGTTTTTAAACTCCAGTGATCTGCGCTCTGGCACACCTCTTCCAACCGGGCCAGGGCCGGCCAAGTGAACCGCGCCTGAGCCCAGTTCAGAGCACTCACACTTCTCAAACGATCCGGGAAACGGGCCTGGGCACAGTTCAGACAGAATAGAGTACACCCTTGAAGTTTGCTGAACGTCGGTCACGGTAACTTTTATTTCCTGGTTTTGTTCCGGGAATTATTCATTTACAAATTAAGCACTTACCATAGCATAAAAGGGTTTCATTCGATCGGGTGGTACGATATAGGCATTATCTGACAGCTTTAGTGATGAGTTTTCATTGCCATGTTTATAAAACATGTCTTACTATTTTGTCCTATGAGAGCATTAATTAGATTTGCTGACATCATAATGTCATTACAGTATTACTTCATTAGGGAGGATTCAGCCATTTGAAAAGAAAACAAAGAGGATAACAGCTATATACTATCCGATATAAAACCAAAATGTGGAGGAAATGGGATTGGGGATGAAGTCTGATCAAAGAAAACTATCCATCTTCCATGCTATTACGATCAGCAAGCTCTCTTTATGGCTGAAGTGCTGAACTTTGGGGCGGGAACTCAAAAAACAGGAAGGCATCGCAGCTGGCTTGAACTGATATCATAGCTTTCTCTCCTCTCTCCCACTCCATTACACTTAGCAAAAATTAGGGGAAAAGGAGGCATATGAGAGCACCAGTGGAAAGTGTGTTTCAGAGTTTGAATTCAGAGCAGGACTCGGTGCCAGAGATGACCTTCCTCTTCAGAAAATACAAACGTACCTGCTGCTGACATGTGGCTAGGACACAGGGTGTAGCCACACAGATAATTGAAATAAACTGCAAATGTTGCTGACAGCAGCTTGTAAAGGGGAGATTATGTTGCAAAGCCAATGTGTTGTGACGCTGGCAGGATTAGAAGGCTCACTTCAAATACTGGGTTTATTCTTGCTCTGGCACAACTTTGAATTATGGAAAGCTCAAGGGGACCATAGAGTGTACCAAAGTCGTTTAATGTGATTGACAAAAAATGACTTGAATTTATTCACCCAAGCCTGTATGATCGTTTTCCTGAAATATTTATATTAATACTATTTTCTTGAAATTATGGTTTACTACCAATTGGAGATAAATATTCTGTAACATTACTTCTTTTAAATATATATTTAGTTTTATTAAAGCTTATCATATATAGTGGGGAAAATAAGTATTGAACACGTCATGTTTCCTGGGAATAATATTTCTAAAGGAGCTGTTAACATGGAATTGAGGAAGATTTTGGTAAAAACCCAAACAATGCAAACCTAAAATGTGTAATAACAATGGAATGAAACAAGGAGAAACTACTGAACTACTGAAATGTATTTAATACTTTATAAATCCTTTTATTTTATTAAGGCAGCTTAAAGATGCCTCTCAGTGGAAGAATGCGTAATGTGTAAAAATCTTGATGGTTCTGTGGGTCTCGTCGATCAAATCTGACATTTATTTTGTATTTTCTATTGGATTCTAGTCAGGTGATTGGCTGGGCTGGCATTCTACAGCTTGATTTTCTTTCTCTAACAGCATTTTGAGCGTTTCCTTGGCTATATTTTGGATTATTGTCTTGCGGAAATGTTCATTCTTGTTTCATCTTCATCATTCTGCTAATAAAGATAAGCGGATATTCATTTACCATAACGAAGGGCAGAGGGTTGCTGAATAACTACTGAGAGATTTCAGTTGCTGTCTGGGCTTTCACTGCCTTTCTACACCTCCCTTTCTTCATGTGTTCAATACATTTTTTCTGTGTCATTTCATTACTAATTAGATTTGTTTTCTGTACATTAATGGATTCCTTTGGTTGTTATCAACATTTGGTGGAAATTTCAACTCAACAGCACCTTAATAAATATGTTTTCTGAGAAAAATGGTGACGTCCTTATTTTCTGTCACAAGTGTTAGTTTTTTAATTAAAATGTATACATCCCTAGAAAGATGAATGAATAAGTTTTCCATTGATGGATCTCGATTAGGATAAAGTTTTGATAAGCTACATCTACTTAAAAATCTAAAAGTAAAAACATTGAGAAAACTTCCTTTAATGTTGTCCAAATTAAGTTCTTAGCAACGCACATCACCAATCAAAATTCATGTTTTGATTCGTTACAGTAGGAAAATTATAAAATGCGCTCAAAGAACATTATCTTTGCTTGTTATTTGCTTATTAAATTAATTTTGGCATATATAAAAATAATAAAATAAATTAAAAATTGATCTATTGACCCATACACTTTTTTTTGCCTATTGCCAAAAATCTAACAATGCAAAACCTACGAAATGCAACAGTTCATAGTCCAGGGTCACACATATATTTAATTATTTGTAGTGATGGTGTATAATTCATGCAATTATGTATATTTAAAATATACATAAGTATAAAATATACAAAAGTTTTTAATGCAATGTTTAACATTAACAAAATGCATATATATTTTTAAGTATATCCAATTGTATTGCAATGCAGTGGCGCAGTGGATAGTGCTGTTGCCTCACAGCAAGAAGATCGTTGGTTTGAGTCTCAGCTGAGTCAGTTGGCGTTTCTGTGTGGAGTTTGCATGTTCTGCGAACTCCCTTCGGGTGCTCTGGTTTCCCCCACAGTCCAAAGACATGCGGTACAGGTCAATTGGGTAGGCTAAATTGTCCGTAGTGTATGTGCGTGAATGAGTGTGTAATGATGTTTCCCAGAGATGGGTTGCAGCTGGAAGGGCATCCGCTGCGTAAAAACATGTGCTGAATAAGTTGGTGATTCATTCCACTGTGGCGACCCCGGACTGATAAAAGGACTATGCCGAAAAGAAAATAAATGAATATCCAATTGTAAGAAACATAAAACTCTAAACCACTTTACACCATCTGATCGATACAGCATATTGTGTGCAAGTACTGTTTTTATATTATTATATTTATTATTATTATTATTATATTTTTTTAAGATGTGAAGTATATAGCTGCAGTTAATAAAACTGGGCATAATTCTCTCCCAATGGATCTGTTAAAGACTCGCTGATAAAGCTAAAACTCATGCTGAATTTGTGTATATTATTGTTTCTCTTCTCTGTGATTGGCAGATTACAACAGCAGTGATCAGAAGACAGCCTGCAGAAAGCATGATCTGTATGTGAGTTTCAGAGAATTGAGCTGGCAGGTAAGGGTCGAAGGATTTGTGTATTACAGATATCAGACTAAAGCTTCTCTGTACTGTAAACAATTGCTGGCTTTCACAAATAGATTAAGTCAAGTAAAAGTTAAAAGGGTTTTTACAAATGTAGGCGGATCGAACATAAAACAGTTGTCTCAGAAACGTCTAAAGAATTGTGTTGTTTCATCTCATTTTAACTAAGTAGTCAAACGTTTTTCGATATATATATATATATATATATATATACACACACACACACACACACACGCACCGGTCACTTTATTAGGTACACCTTACTACTACTGGGTTGAACCCCTGGCATGGATTCAACAAGGTACTGGAAATATTTCTCTGGGATTTTGGTCCATATTGACATGATAGCATCACGCAGTTGCTGCAGATTTGTTGGCTGCACATCCATGATGTGAATTTCCCTGTTCAACCACATCCCATCGAATTGATCTGGTGACTGTGGAGGCCATTTGAGTACAGTGAACTCACTGTCATGTTCAAGAAACCAGTTTGAGATGATTTACGCTTTATGACATGGTGTGTTATCCTGCTGGAAGTAGCCATCAGAAGATGGGCACGCTGTGGTCATAAAGGGATGGACATGGTCAGCAAGAACACTTAGTTAGGCTGTGGCATTGACACAATGCTCTGTTGGTACTAATGGGCCCAAAGTGTGGCAAGAAAATATCCCCCACAACATTACACCACCACCAACAGCCTGAACCATTGATACAGTGAAGGATAGATCCATGCTTTCATATTATACATGCCAAATTCTGACCCTACCATTCGAATGTCACAGCCGAAATCAAGACTCATCAGACCAGGCAACATTTTTCCAATCTTCGGTTGTCCAATTTTGGTGAGCCTGTGCGAATTGAGACTGTTTTCTGTTCTTGGCTGACAGGACCCAGTGTGGTCTTCTGCTGCTGTAGCCCATCCACCTCAAGGTTGGACGTGTTGTGCATTCAGAGATGCTCTTGTGCATACCTCGAGTCGCTCACTGGATATTTTCAATTTTTTGGACCATTTTCTGTAAACCCTAGAGATGGTTGTGCAAGAAAATCCAAGTAGATCAGCAGTTTCTGAAATACTCAGACCAGCCCGTCTGACACCAACAACCATGCCACATTTAAAGTCACTTAATTCAACTTTCTTCCCCATTCTGATGCTCGGTTTGAACTGTGACCATGTCTACATGCCTAAATGCATTGAGTTGCAGCCATGTGAATGGCTGATTAAAAATTTGCATTAACGAGCAGTTGGACAGGTGTACCTATTAAAGTGGACACTATATATATATATATATTTATATATATATATATATATATATATATATATATATATATATATATATATATATATATATATATATATATATATATACATAACAACAACAACAACAATGCAAATAATTATAAATGTGCAAGAAATTTTTTATTGCGTACAGTCATTTAAACTAAAAATTGATCTTTTTTCAGGACTGGATTATTGCACCTGAAGGCTACGCAGCAAACTACTGTGACGGAGAATGCTCTTTTCCTCTAAATGCGCATATGAATGCTACTAATCATGCAATAGTACAGACACTGGTGAGTCCTTCTTAATATATTAAATAATAAACCCTGCAGACAAAACAAAACAAGATCATATTATAGCAGCGAGATTACAAAAGGCAAGTAAATTCTTGCTTCATTTTTCAGGTCCATCTGATGAATCCAGAGAACGTCCCAAAGCCATGTTGTGCTCCAACCAAACTCCACGCAATCTCTGTGCTATACTATGATGATAATTCCAACGTCATTTTGAAAAAATACAGGAACATGGTGGTGCGTTCGTGTGGCTGCCACTGACTTATGGGACATGCATCTCTCTGCCCAACTGCTGCACCCCAGAGACAGACAAATGTGTGTGAGGACTGACAAGACTGATAAAGAAAAGAGCAATATGAACTGAATTGTGCATCATGGTTTGCTGCTTCTCCTGGTGAAAACATACATGGGCAATTCTCATGACATTTCAGATCCTACAAACTGCCAAGAGGATGAACGTCGCTGAATCTATGGACAGACATTTAACCTGATGACTGTAGTCTTAAAAGACACACAATGAAAATGTAAATTATGAGGTAAAATTCTGTCTCTATTTAATATTTTTAACAAACCGTTCTTGAAAATGGTCACATTATACATAATTTCCATTATTGAGATCAGTTTATGATGTTGCAAAAGTAGCACCATCATTATTATTCTTATTTTGCTGCTCATGAAACCCTGTGATAAATTAAGACAACGCTAGCATCTGCTAGCTTTAATTGTAATGAACAACTGGCTAATTTTAAACTGTACTCATCTAATTTCATCTTCTGGATTTAAAGTCTTATGTCTGTGTGGTGGTGATGCAGCATAGGAGTGTTAGTACTTTGAAAATACTAAGTATAATGCTGTGCGCTAACAATATGTGGTTCCAGCTTCCAGAGACAAGCAGAACATTTTTTTCACTGCTCCTGAAACTCTGTTGAATGAAGAAAACGTTAGCATCTTCTAGCTTTACTTGTAATGAACAACTAGCTAATTTTAAACTCAAGTCATCTAATTTCATCTTCTTGGTTTAAAGGGTGTCGCGAGTGGTGATGTAGCATAGGACTGTGAGTAGCCTACTTTGATAATACCATGCGCTAACAACATGTGGTGCGTTAAGATTTCAGCAACAAGCAGAATATTTTTTTCCATTGCTCATGAAACCCCTATGCTAAAATTAAGACAACGTTAGCATCTGCTAGATTTAATTGTAATGGTCAAATGGCTAATTTTAAACGTAACTCATCTAAATTCATCTTCTGGGTTTAAAGTCTTTCTGTTGCTGGTGTTGATGTAGCAAAGGATTGTGAGTACTTTAATTATACCGTGCACTAACAACACAGGGTGCGTAAAGATTTCAGCAACAAGCAGAATATTTTTCGTTGCTTATGAAACCCTGTGATGAATTAAAACAACGTTAGCATCTGCTAGCTTTATTTGTAATGAACAAATAGCTCATTTGTAACTTACTCTTTTAATTTTATCTTCTGGGTTTAAAGTCTTTATCGGGGTGGTGTTGCTGGTGGTGATGTAGCATAGGACTGCGAGTGGCCTACTTTGATAATACCATGCGCTAACAACATGTGGTGCAACAAGCACCATGCTCATGAAACCCTGTGATGAATTAAGACAACGCTAGCATCTGCTAGCTTTAATTGTAATGAACAACTGGCTAAGTCTTAACTTTACTACCCTATTTTCATCTTCTGGGTTTAAAATCTTCATCAGCTTGGTGTTGCTGTAGCATAGGACTTTGAGTACTTTGACAATACTGTGCGCTAACACGTTTTGTGACAAGAATCCAGTAAAGCAGAAGATTTCTCGCTGCACATGAAACCCTGTGATGAATGAAGACTACGTTAGCATTATGTTGCTGGGGTGGTATCGCTGGTGGTGATGTAGCATAGGACTGTATATTGGTAATACAGTGCGCTAACAGCATGTGGTGCGACAAGCTGAATATTTTTTGCAGCTCATGAAACCCTGTGATGAATTAGGGCAATGTTAGCATCTGCTAGCTTTAATTATAAAGAACAGCTGACTAATTTTTAACTTTGCTCACCTAACTTCATCTTCTGGGTTTAAAGTCTTTATGTTGCTGGGGTGGTGTTCCTATGGTGATGTAGCATAGGACTGCAAGTACTTCAATAACATTGTACGCTAACAACACATGTTGTGACAAGAATCCAGCAACAAGCAGAATATTTTTTTCGATGCTCATAAAACCCTGTGATGAATAAGACAACATTAGCATCTGCTAGCTTTAATTGTAATAAACAAACAGCTAGTTTTGAAATTTACTCCCGCAATTTCATCTTCCAGGTTTAAAGTCTTTATTATGGTGGTGTCGCTAGTGGTGATGTAGGACTTAGGACTGCGAGTACTTCGATAATACTGTATGCTAACAGCACGTGGCGTGACAAGATTCTCGCAACAAGCAGAACTAGTATTAATACCATATGCTTACAAGATTCCAGCAACAAGCATTTTAGCTTCCCACACCAGAAACATTTAAATATCGGAACCTTCATAAAAACACGCCATAGTATTTTGTTTTGCTGTTCCAGCTGCGGCATCTAAGAAATAGAAGCTAAAATAGAAAGTTGATGTGTTTCCGTCACGAATGGACAAAACCCAACTGAAAAAAAAAACAGCTTAAACCAGCCTAGTTTTAGCTGGTCAACCAAGCTGGTTTTAGAGGGGTTTTGGCCACTTTCAGACTGGTTTTCAGCCATTTCCAGCCTGGTCTTAGCCGAGAGATGACCAGCTAAAACCAGCGTGACCAGCTTAGCCAGGCTGGAAGCCCAGCCAAAACCAGCTATGTCCAGCTTAATCCAGGCTGGTCAAGCTGGTTTTAGCTGGTCATTTTCCAGCCTGACCAGCTAAGACCAGGCTGGAAATGGCTGGAAACCAGCCTGGAAGTGGCCAAAACCCCTCTAAAACCAGCCCTGTTGACCAGCTAAAACCAACCAACTAGTCTAGGCTGATTTAAGCTGTTTTTCAGCACGGAAAACATGCAGTAAGAACATGTTGTAGCATTCAGGAGACCGAGTTTTCTTGTTCTATGAGAAGACATTGCTTTTGAGTTAGTCTGTCAAGCTGTGAGACCTCACAGTAATGTCATTAACAATGGCTAGACAATAATGTTGAGAAGTACCAACTTTTAAAATGTGATACAGCGGAGCATTCAAACACCGACAGACATTACTTTAAAAAGCCCAAGTGCCTGAGGAATTTCTCTTCCTTCAATGTAGGAATGCGTGTTTTAAAATAAGCACTCATTATATATACAAATCTTGCATTTCCTTGTTACCTCTTTACTCACCTACCTTCTACTCAGTTTCCACACCAATTTAAAGCTACATATGCCTATATATTTTTAAGGGTTAAGGGTTTTTAAGGGTTGTTTCATGACCTTTCAAGGACACTTCTAGACATTTTGTTCTTGGTCTTTATCTATCTGATAGTTCCAGAACAATTGGTTTTTATTACTTTCAGGAACTTCCTCCCCAAATATAAATAGACAGAGTCCTACGAAGTTACAGTAGCTCTTTTATTTCAACAGAAACGTTGATTCCCTGTGTTCCTGTTAACGTGGAACATACAATTACTCTCCTCCGAAGCACAGGAAGCTATCTGCTGTTTTGTGTATTTTTTGATGAAGTCACTTGAAGCCACAGGCCTCTATTTAAGGTCTCCAAAAAATCAATTTATTTTAAGTTTCTCAATATTTGCTCTGCTCTACCTGTGGTTTGCATCGGTGAGTCACAGCACGCTTCAACAGAGCTCAAAGAACAGAACCGTTATGCTGCCATTCCAAGGATGGAACTGTTTTTTGATGCCGTCCGACACCACAGATCTATATTTTCCCTTCAACACCTGCAGCTTGGATGGCTTAAGTCCAAAACCTCCCACAGGACATGAGGATACATTAAGGCTCTTCAGCAACAAAACTATATACTGTGCCAACAACCTCATATGGGCTGCCAAAATTTCCACCAACTCCTGTCAATATTTATTGTTAATCTTTTACTATACTATATTCTCCCCCTCTTCTCCCTACAGTGAGCTTTTGAAAGGTACACAATTCTTTCTGGACAAGATACAGTTGAAGTCAGAATTTTTAGCCCCCCTGTTTATTTTTCCCCCAATTTCTGTTTAAAGGAGAAAAGATTTTCTCAGCACATTTCTAAACATGATAGTTTTAATAACTCATTTCTAATAACATATTTACTTTATTTTTGCCATGATGACAGTACATAATATTTTACTAGATATTTTTCAAGACACTTCTATACAGCTTAAAGTGACATTTAAAGGCTTAACTAGATTAATTAGGCTACCTAGGCAGGTCAGGGTAATTAGGCAAGTTATTGTATAACAATGGTTTGTTCTGTAGACTATCAGAAAAATATATAGCTTAAAGGGGCTAATCATTTTGACCTTAAAATGGTGTTTAAAAAATTAAAAACACCTTTTATTCTAGCCGAAATAAAGCAAGCAAGACATTCTTTAGAAGAAAAAATATTATCAGACATACTGTAAAAATGTCTTTGCTCTGTTAAACATCATTTGGCAAATATAAAAAAAAATAATTAAAGGCGGGCTAATAATTCTGACTTAACTGTATATGCATGTTGGAATTTTTTTTTTTATTCTACTATAGGGACCGGATTATTTGGTTGTGAACAATTATTCTTCAACTGATGTGAATAAGGTTGTATTGTTGGTTTGCCAGTATAGGGTGTGTTTACATGATAGCATTTTCAACTTAAAACAGTAAACATGTCTTTTTTGAGTTTGAGTTTTTGAAAGTTATATTATTTTCAACAGTAAAAATTAATTAAATGTGGAATATATTAGAGGGTAGGTGGGGGATATATAAGTGTGGGTGGTGTGACCAAAATGCTACTTAGCTGTGTGAGCAATTTTATTTCACAGTAATGAAATATTTCAAGATTTAGTGTTTTAAATACAGTTGGGGAAAAAAAGTATTCACCATGTTTTTTTCCCCTTGAAATAGTATTTCTAAAGAACCAGAATTTTACCAGAATTTAGAGAAAAAAACAAAACAAAAAAAACAATACAATCATATAAAACAGAAAAATATATATTGTGAAATAACAATGAAATGACAAGAAGCAAGTGCTAAATTAATGAAATGTATTTAATATTTCATATAAAAGGTTTAATTGGTGGTGGCAGCTTAAAGACGCCTCTCTCTCATATGTAGAATGAAGTCACATTCATTGCTCAGGTGTGATTTTGTCACAGGCTTTAACAGTGTGTACAAATCTTGATGGTTCTGTGGGTCTCATCTATCAAGTCTGATCTTTTCTATTGGGTTCAAGTCAGGTAATAGGCTAGGCCATTGTACAGCTTGATTTTCTTTCTCTGACAGCATTTGATAGTTTCCTTGGCTGCGTTTTAGATCATTGTCTTGCTGAAATGTCCACCCTGGTTTCCTCCTGATAATGTAGATGTTGGACAGAAGCAGCTAATATTAATTCACAATGACGAACTACTGTGAGATTTCAGTTGCTGTCAGGGCTTTTACTGCCTTTCTACATTTCCTTCATGTGTTCAATACTTTTTCAAAGTGTCATTTCAGTTTATTACACAACTTCATTTGTAAACTCATTAGATTTTTTTTGCATATATGGATTTCTTTGGTTGTTATCAACATGCAGTGAATATTTCACGTCAACAGCACCTTTAGAAACCGGTTTTCTGAGAAAAATGTTGACGTGTTTAATACGTAATTCGCCCACTGTAGTGGATCTACTCCAGAAATATCAACAAATAAGACTTATAATATATAAAAGTAATACTTCTTCAGATTTTTAATAACTTTATTTGGTTATTCTGTACTCACAGTTAAGCTAAATCATAGCTAATTGTTCACCTCAGACCACTAACAAGATCTTACTACAAGTGCTCCAGTCAGAGTTAGTCACACTAACTTATTTGTCAATATACTTTGAATAAAATAAATCTATTAGTCGAAAATTTATTCCATGTTAACGATATACACCCTCATACTGCCAGCCCTTGTGATATACAACCCAAATGTTGTATTTTTTTTATGTAAATACACTGTTATTGTGTTTTTTTACAATTACCACCCCTAATTGTATCACATACCTCCTATAAACTGCTGTTTACATGTTTCAACCATATTTAGTTGCTTGTATGTATATACTTGTATATATGAGTTTATTTATTGCTCCTTTTATAAACCATATTCCACAATGATCACATAACGAGAAAGGGAAGAATTAAAAACTGCTATTTTTGGAAAAAGACATTTTATTATGAAATCTGTCACAATGTGCCTTTTTTATTTTTGTACAAAAACCCCCGGGCAGTGTATGTACCCCTCTCTCACAGGACAAAAATACTGCGTTTTTCATTGAGGTCGGCCTTGACCACGTGCCTCCCATAAAGACTTCACTGAATATATGCGGTTTCTCTGATTGCTTTTCCCTTCCTTCTCTTTCAGATCCAGTAAAAGAGAAAAATAAACATCTCAGTGTGGGAACATTTGAAAGGAAAGATGTAAATTGCATCTCTTTAAATCAATGAAACCACTGGAGTGCATCAGAGCTTTAAATCAATGATACTCGGCTATGCTAGTGTCTGAAATTCAAGAGTTTTAAACCGTAAATACTAACAATAATAAAAGTGGCTGACCAAAACAGCATCACAGACAAAATTTCAAAAACGAATAAGTGTATTCAAATGAAAGAAAAAACCTGGAAAATAAACAAAAATCTGAAAATAAACTAAACTCGCTGTTTTCCCCATAAACTGTCAACTATACAGCAATAATGATCAACTCTCCATCGATTCACTGTGTTATCCTTGTAAAATTAACAAAAATGCATTATACAAAGCCAATACAGCGGACAGACCTAAAATGTCAACCCACTGATATTCCTATAAGCACTAAGAACGTTTAGAAGACAGATTAACCATTCAAAGTAGTTAACCAACCCTCCTTTCTGTAGAAATCCAGCTTAAACCACTTTAAAGTGGCCTGCTGGCCATTGAGCCGGTTCGAATGTTGTGATTTTAATTATGGCTAACAATCTAAACCAGCTAGCTCGGTCATGTCTGGTTTGAGTAGATCTCTCAGACTGCCTAAAACATCTTTCGTCTGGTTGTTTTCAATAAAATCCACAACAGAAAGACTTAGTAGGTGGTCAAAGTGCTGTTTCCAAGTGTGTATCACACTGAACTGAGAAAACACAGAATAGACAACAGGTACGCCATTGTTTTCTAAAGATGGTACATTGTTTCCCTGAGGTCATATCTTCTTATTCTTAATTACAGATGAGGAAATTCAGCTTGGTTTGCAATAGGGTTGTCACAATACTGGAATTCGGAACTAATAGATACTGAAATTTGAAAAATGTCCATTTCCCGCTAACATTTTAGCGCTCTTGAGTATATTCTTAACCCTTTAACAGGCATCACAACCACCTGGTTGACCTTTAAGCCATAGGTTATCATCATTTTAATTGCTTATTAATATTTATCGGAGTTGTGCCAGCATACCTAAAGGTTTAAACTGAGCACTGATTTGACATTGTGTTCACGTGCTCAACAGAAATGACTGTGATTGGCCGTGAAGGTCATCAGTTCACCAAACTCACCGCTGTTTACTGTGTAAACACAGATACAGGGAAACTGGAGTGTTTTAAAGCCGCGATACATCAGCGGATCACTTTTATGTCAGCTTATAGACAAACTAGCTGATCGACGTGACTTTGAAATGCTCCAGTATCGGTGTATACACTCAGTAAACAGCAGTAAGTTTGGTGAACTGATGACCTTCACAGCCAATCACAGACAATGTCAAATCAGCTCCATTTAAGGATGTGCTCAAGCGGACGTTTTTAAAATTTAAATTGGTATCAAATTCCAATATCGTGCAACCCTATGACCGTTAACTATTACAAAAGACGCATCTTAAATAATAATAGTGTTACTTTTAAGGAAAAAAAGGGGCAAAATCAGGGTAATAATCTCAAATGGTCTTGAAGAAATGATGTACATTCACATTGTATCATGTGGAAGAGATTGTCCTCACTTCAGCAGCTGTGGAACAGAAATGAGGTGTGCCTGACAGTATTGTGAATGTAGATAGTGTTGTCTTGTGGAGGAAGAAGATGGGAAATGAGGGAAGGGTTACAGCTCGTCTCTTGCTTGCTTCATGATGAAACTGTGCAAGCTCTCTAAGTCCCGCCCTCCGTTATGCTCCTCCCCCTGCTGCCCCGCCCGGAACATTAGAAGTGTTGGGTAACCACGCACCTGAAATGATAAACAATCACAAAATTAAGGAATGTCTGGTTTCTGTTAAACATCTTAGTGGAGTTTTATGAAAATGTATGATTTTAGAGATGATTTAAGAGTTTTGGAAAATGCCCACCTAGGTTCATGTGCATTTCATTAACATCCAAGAAGAACAAGTTAAGACAAATGTCAGTCACTATAGAAAAGCGTTGGTTAAAAACGTTAAATCAAGTATTTGATCGTGTAAATCATGTAAAAAGCATTGACACAAGTTGTCTTAATTTCCTATGGTGTAATGGAATGTTCTGAAATGTGCATTTTGTGGACACATTTTACCATCACTGGAGCTGTTAGCCATCCGGAAGCTTTTTGCCTACCCTTCTATCTTGCAGACTAAATCATTTCACATACTCCTTGTATCTTTCTATATGGCAAACCCTTCAGAATTCTACAATTGATCATTTCAATAAAAAAAATAAATAAATAAATGAAAAAAATTCAACAAAATGTTAAGCATTTCCCACATTTTGGAAACAAACAATTCCGTCACGCTATATTCAATCATTCATTCATTCATTCATTCATTTTCTTTACGGCTTAGTCCCTTTATTAATCCGGGGTCACCACAGCGGAATGAACCACCAACTTATCCAGCATGTTTTTATGCTATGGATGCTTATCCAGCCGGCAACCCATCTCTGGGAAAAATCCACACACACACTCATTCACTCTCATACACTACTAACAACTTTAGCCTACCCAATTCACTTGTACCACATGTCTTTGGACTGTGGGGGAAACCGGAGCAACTGGAGGAAACCCACACGAACACAGGGAAAACATGCAAACTCCACACAAAAAACACCAACTGACCCAGAAGAGACTCAAACCAGCAACCTTCCTGCTGTGAGGCAACAGCACTACTTACTATATATTCATTTATTTATTTATTTATTAGGAGTGTGATGAGACACTCTACGAGATGAGACAAAATTGGGTTTACGAGAACGAGACTATTTTTATCCAATTTTTTTGAATGCTTAATGATGAAATATTAAACAGAAAATTGATTTTTATTAAACTGAAAAAAATAAAAATAAAATAAACAAAATGCTAAATAATTTAGTTACTTTTTTAATTACTTTTTATATTAAAAAAATACGTCATTGTGTTTTTTTCACTAAATCAGTAACATCATTTGTGGACTTGGCAATTAAAAAGTTAAAATCCTTTAATATCCTAAACAATTTAGTAGTTTTGATCAGGACTGAGGACAAACAAATTGCAAAACAAACAAATTGTAAAAACTATTTATCTGATGCATTTTTACAGCAGTTTAATTCAGTGGATGTTTTCATCCTGAACATAATAAAAGGGCAGCACATTTGAACAGTGCACAAGAGTTCATGTTAAGATGACAGTTTTAAAAATTAAACGTTTGACCCTGAACCAAGCCAAAACAACTCATTTGGCCAATCATATCAAAGAAAGGAAATGTTTATGGTTCAGACTCCAATTAAAATGAACAAAAATATGAATTAAACATACCATCTGATAACTTAGAATAATAGAAACACTAATCGACTAACAGATATGTCCTGCTATGCAAACTATTGGTTTGTAAATGTAATGTTCTAATGTGAAAAGTGATTCAGGTCATGCAAAAGAGAATGTGACGATCCCCAAAAACCTACAATTCAACATCGTATGAACTCCTTCAATCTTATTTGTATGGATTTTAAAAGCTACGATTAATACATAACACTGACAAGCTGCTTGCTTTCACAAAAATATATCCTATTGGAATGATCAAAAACTAGAATATTTTGGTGGAAAGTAACTGACAGCAACATTTGCACAGCAATTCCCACTCCTGGCAGACAGTAAAGCTTGGGCCAGTTTCTGGAAGTGGCTGAAGAATGTCTTCATTAAAAAAAAAAAAAAAAGCTTCTCTGCCACTAATACGTAGTTGTATCAACCCAATCCCTCAAACATCCACAATACTTAGTTACTCCCCCTGCTGCTGATCACTCAACAAAACTGCGACTTTGTACTGGAGACAAAATGTGTGAGACTCACTGAGAATCGGTTGCAGAGCGTTCTCTCCACTGTGCAGTCCACTTTGGCAATCTTCACATCAGTCAGCCCAGGAAACTCCTTCTGTGATAGATCATCCCAGGTGGGTGCCAGGTTCTTGCAGTGACCGCACCTTAAACAAATGAACATGTTGCGTGACATGCTGAACGACAGAGGTAGAGCTCGGCCAATCAGAGACAGGCAGGTCTTTTGATCAGCCATTAAGAAAGCTTTGAGATGATCAGAAGAACAGATAAAGGAGGGTACATTCTGTGTGTGAACTCTTGTTTGTATATACTAATGGGGACTTAAAACTGAATGCACACACTCGTGGGGACTTTTGTCATGGACAAACAACACAGAATGAAGTATTTTAAAATGCAGATATTAACAATACAAATAACAATATTTACACATTTAAATAATCACCAAAACAATACTTGCTACTTATCACAAGATAAAGTAAAAGACCAAGCAGACAATTTGGCGAAACCGATTTGGTGGTCAAATTGGCAACATTAAGTTGGCAAGTTTCAATGTCTTGAAATGTTTAACAAAAATATATATTTCATTTACAATCTAATTATTTAGATCATTTTAATGAGTGTAAACGTATGATTTCAGTTATCGGCCTCTAATTTCTACACTTTTAACACCCTATTCACACGGGGCTTCAGCGTCAACGCTTTCCATTAACTTTGAATGGGTGACGTCAGGCATTGCAGAACTGCACTGTGGATCCGTCAATGCCGCTTCAGAGGTGTTGCTTGCTGCAGAAGTTGGACTTGCTCAACTTTTCAAGCACCGATGGAAGTGTCAGCCAATCAGATCGCTTTATGCAAATACACCAGACAGTGGCCTACTGCTGGCTAATTTCATTGGCTGACGCTGCTGTGATGATTACATCAGCCCTAACTTCAGACACGCCCTCAGTCAAGCGTTGACGCTGAAGCCCTGTGTGAATGGGGTGTAAACTTCTGAGAGGAAGGATAGGTGTTGTACTACTGATGGAATTATACTTGTCCTTTCCTGGACACTGCAGCCTATTCAGGAGTGTAAGAGTACATTTGGATGTTCGAAAAATTAACTTATTAATACTCAAGTACAGTTTATGTTTTGCTTTATGTTTTCCCCAGTGGCGTAGCGCAAAATGCGGAGGCCCCCCTACAGGGATCACTGACGGGGCCCCCTGATTATGGGGGGGACGACAATGCAGGGAAGCGATCACAAATTGCGGAGCGATCACAAACTAAGGAGCGGGAAAGGGGGCGGGGTGGAGCGACAACGCGGGGAAGCCTTCACAAACTGAGGAGCAATCGCAAACCGAAAGCGCTGACAGCGTCAAAGTAGCAGAAGTCATTCATTTTCAATGAGAACCGGCGGCGAGAAACAGCGCGGCGCAGCTTTTCCGGTGTGGGCGTCGAGGGGAGTTGAAATCAAGTCAACTTTATGGTAATGAGCTATGACGTGGTTCGGCGGTAAGCAATCAAAATGAAGTAGTCCACCGTTTGAGAGGTGCTCAGAGAACACAGACCTTTGAACTTTGGTCCCGACCACAGTTGTTCCCAAGAGTTTGATTATTGCGATTGCCAGATTTTCAATTATTGAAGATCGCGACGACGCGGGGCCCACTAATCACGCGGGGTGCCCCCGCGGTGCTTGCCCTGTGGACCAGTCCGCTGCGCCACTGGTTTTCCCTATTCTCTGTGTATATATACACACACACAAAGTCATCAGGTACTACAATTTCAGCTACTTTTTAAAATTATAAACAGCACTGTTATTAAACTATAAGAAAGAAAAGTCAAATGAGACACTTCTACACTTACCATGGGGCATAGAACTTGATGAAGGAGAGTCCTTTGGCAACAGTCTCGTCAAAGTTGCTCTCGGTCAAGACCAGAACATTGGACTGAGACAAATTAAGAAATAGAGATATAATTTTAGTTGCAACAAATTGTGCCTGCATTTAGCAATTTCATATTGTGTTACCTAATGCCTTAATTATACTAACAGCACAAAATTTCTGTTACAGGGCAGAACAGCTCACAGTATAAACCCTAGAGAATGCCCATCAGGTGATCATAATCCTAATGTAGTTTAAATACATCTGCTTCCTTAATTACAACATCACTTCAGAACGGTGTTTAAGACCAAGGTCTCATCTCGAAAGCATTGGCGAGTCTGATGGTTTACAGTCTTTTATACCTAGGGCTGTACAATATATCGTTTCAGCATCGTTATCGCAATGTGTCTAATCCCAGAATGAAAAATATTGTAATGCTAGATTTTTCCAATATAGTACAGCCCTATTTAAAACTATCATCCAACTAAAAGTGTTGTCTTTACTTAGAAAGTGGTAAAAGAGTCCCATGTGGGACATTCTTTAGCCATCTAACAAATCCAGCCTGCTAGAATCCCTTTATAAAAGACAAGCTTAAACAGGAAAGCCAATTAACAAAACAAAATAACAGCCCTTTAAGTTCCCCGCCCACCCCTTCCACTCCTGCCCACCAACCCACGCGCACGCACACATGCACATTTGCATCAGCAGGAGGAAATAGCTGCTCTGCCCATAATTACTACCTCAGCTTCAAGATGCAAATTTGCTTCTACAAGCCAAAAAGTCTGCAGCTCAAACATCTGTCCGCAAACACAAACGAATCAAATCTCGAATGGTGCCAAGCAGTACACAAAACCCATATTGTGTGAAAATGCAGTCACACACCTCTTGTTTCTCAGGTTCAGCGCTGGGTGGGATTTCGTGAGTGTGCTCCTCCTCTTTCTCGGGTTCATCTTTAGATTCAGCAGCTTTCACATGGTTATCCACAAACTCTTTAAACGAGTCCAGATCACGCTTTCCTCTGTACTGATCGATCTGAAAACATACAGTGTATACACAGCTTGCCATTGTTGTTCGGTGTAAACAATATAATTCCCTTTAAGTAGTCCCCATTAGCCACTCCCTTTGGTAGTAGCTAATGGGGTTCCTGATAAATAAATAAATAACATTTAAAACACCACCTACTGACAATTTGATACAATTAATTGTTTTTATCGTTTTATTTTTTTATAATTATTGAATATTTTTTAACACATTTAGGAATATTAGGATTTTTAACTACTTTTAACTATTTTAATTTACCAACTTTACTAAGGCAAATAGTTAAGTCAAAAACAAAAATATTTAAACTAAATCTCTGATCTCTTTATAATAAAATAAACAGAAGTGTTAAAGAAGAGACTCTTAAGACTTGATAAATAAAATGTTACAAAAGTGTGTGCAACTACACTGGCTCCCAGTTACATTCAGAATAGAGTTTAAAGTATTATTACTGGTCTATAAATCACTAAATGGCCTAGGACCTCAATACATTACAGATATGCTCACTGAATACAAACCCAACAGATCACTCAGATCATTAGGATCATATAAACTAGAAGTTCCAAGAGTTCAGTCAAAGCAGTGTGAATCAGCTTTCAGGGGGGGGGGGGCTGCTGGAATCTTCCAGAAATGATCAGATGTGCTCCAACATTAGGCACATTCAAATCAAGACTAAAAACACGTCTGTTTAGCTGTGCCTTTACTGAATGAGCACTGTGCTGCGTCCGACAGATTGCGCTATTATGTTTTTCTCCTCTTCTTCATTCTTTTATATCACATTTTACCTGTTTTTATGTTTTTGAAATAAGTTTTATTATTTGTTTTTATTTATTTATTTTTATTATTATTTTTTTACTTGTTTCTTTTATTCTTGTTTATGTAAAGCACTTTGAATTGCCACTGTGTATGAAATGTGCTATATAAATAAACTTGCCTTGCCTTGCCTAAGGCAGATCAACATATATAAGGTGTGAATAATAATGATGATACAGCTCCGTAAACAAAAATTATGATAATAAAATCTGAGTTTTCAAGTAAAGGAACCAATGATCATTATTATTTAAATCCATGCTGAACATTACAAAATGTGAAGTTGAATGACTAGATTACCCCCTATGCTAAAAAAAAAAAACTTTCAGATGGGGTGCTAGTGGCTGAGATGCACAAGAAAAGAAACCAAAAAGCCACACTGGCGATTCTTTTTTATTTATTATTTATTTTATTTTTTATCTCCTCACTGCTGCTAGCTACGGCACTCATTTTTGCATGTGTTGTTATTCTGACCAGAACTGCAAGCCCTGGCATCTCTCTTAACTAGGTGATCATCAACCGTTTTCTCAGAGGATGACAAATGGACAAACCATTGCTGCATTATTTGAAGCAAGTTTATAGAGAAAAGTCAAAAGCACTGTAACGTTTGGGTGCGCAGTGTTTGTCTGAGGTAATTAGTCTGCCGTTATTACTGAAATGTGTATATTGCATGTAAAGTGTAAAGCAGATTGGTTAGTTTTCCTTGCATGAATCATAGAGCACTTGCAGCATTTTGGAAAAGTTCAGATGTTTTCAACTGAGTGCGCCTGGAAAATGCATGAGAGTCATATGTGCCCATCCCTTCCATATGTGCGCAGTGCAAGTCGAGCACCTCCATTGAAAACCTACACTCTAAGCTTTTTGGCATTGCTTCCAAGGCACATGCTCAGCAGCCACATTTTAGTAACATTATAGTGATTCATACCAAATCTTTTTCATTTTTTTTATAATCAATATTGACAACGGTGTTTGGTCAATAAATACATATTTTAAACGCCCAGCCCTAGTTCACACCTAACAATTCCTCTCCAATGTGCTACTTTTCTATTGTTTTTCAACGTAAACACACACTTGACAGACGTGTTTGAGCGTTACGCTGATGTCTTTTAAAGCGTCACATTTGAGAGCGCTGTGTTTTTTGGTGTCAAGTTGTAAGATCTTTCACACGCAACGCAGCTCATCACTGTCAGACCTAAAAGCACCGTCAGCCAATGAAATTAATCAGCAATCGGCTACAGTCTGAGCTGGTGTATTTATATTACAGTGATCTGATTGGCTGACACTTCCGCTGGCGCTTGTAAAGATGAGAAAGTCCCGAGCTTCGCCAGTGAAGTGGCGCTGATGGATCCACAATGCAGTTCAGCAACGCTTGACACCACCCATTCAAAGTTAATGGGAAGCGTTGACGCACCGTATGAATGGGTGTTAGTGCGGGTTAATGTATCAAAAAATAACAATTAAGTAGTAATATTAACAGTATACATAATAAATGTACATCCTAAAACTTTAAGCCTGTCCTTAAATGTTCTTACCTTTTCTCCATCAGTGAAGAAAAGTAGCGTTGGATAACCACGAACCTGATTATCTGAACACACTTCATAGTGCTGAGTACAATCAACCTTTAGCAAAACAAGAAAACCAATAGATAAATCACAAACCAGAAAAAAAAAAACATCAAACGAGAACAACCACGGTGGCCTTTCTCACCTTGCTAATCTTGATACTGTCTGAGTGCTCAAAGCTGCTGGCGAGCTGCTCCCAGGTTGGAGCCATGGCTTTGCAATGCCCACACCATGGTGCAAAGAACTTTACAAAGTGAGAACCTGCAAAAGAGAACAGCACTGTTACAAACTCTATAAGAAATATAATATCATATATCTCAAGTATGATAACATCCTATGCTTGGCTTTTATCAAAACCATTAAAAAAAGACCATAAATAAATACATTTGTGTTGCAGACTAAACATTTTTTGCATGTAGAGGAGCACATTTACAATGTCACTTCACAGCTTAACCACTCAAGATTCACGCCACCCACCGCTATGTGATGTTACAGAGCTATTTTTCAACTGAACCATCACAAATTGTCTCAACTATGCATACACAGAACAGTTCTGGAAATGTGGAAGTGTTCTGATTTAGCGTAACCTAAATGACAGCATGATAAATGAAGATGTAAATGAAAAACTTGGCAAGTTCGACATTAGAGCTATGCAACATCATTTATGTGTCCTTCCAACATCTGAAAGTGGGAAACATATACAGCTCCGTCAAAGTCAGGGCATCATTTCCTGCCTCTTTCTCTAACAGGATTCATTTATTTGGCAGATGGACTGAACATGCAACATAAAAAGAGAGTTTGAGAGAGTTAGAAACAGGCAGCAAATATCAACAGTAAAAATGGAATTTGCTGTGGTAGGAGAGGCTGCGTGAATCTTTTCTTCATTTAATAAATTACTTGCGCCTCAGGGCTTACTCACACTATGCCATCCGTACCGTGCCCAGGCCCGTTTCCCGGATCGTTTGAGAATTGTGAGTGCGGTGAATCGGGCTCAAGCATGGTTCACTTGGCTGGCCCTGGCCCGGTTGGAAGAGGTGCGCAAGAGGGCGGTTCACTTGGGCTTTGGCACAATACGCTTGTGTGTGAGTGCAAAACGCGCCAAAGGCCGAAACTGAAAGCAAGACGTGACTTTTACGGGGCTGTTTCATATAGATTTATTAATCATTCTTACTGTTCAGTGAACGCAAACTGCCGTAGTTTATTAAAGACGAGAACTCCTCACAGCACGACAGCTGCACGGCTTCAGCAGACCTCCTCATCCCTGCAGCACGAGAGCTTTATGATTGTTTTTGAGCGCCAAAAGTGGCAGATCTGTTCGGCGAAATATCTCACTGCGTGTCACCGCATCCCTAAGGACTGTGTGGCGAAACATTTGACTGCATATCACTGCGTAACAAACGACTGAAACAATATAACTAGAGAAATCTCCACTGTGCTGCTGAGTGAGAGAGTGCTTCTCACTGAACAGCGCCGCAGCGATGACGTAAGCGTGCCGAGGCCCGTTTGTGGTGTGAGCGCGGGCCGTCGGGGGAGACGGGAGCTTTGGCCTGGTTCGAGGCAACTGTACCTAGTGTTGAGTACGGCCTCAGAAGACAATCCTGACACACAGCTGACGTGTAAAGAAGAGAGACGCACAAACGCTCTTGGTTCTGGAGGTAATTAATAATATAATACCACTAATATTGAAATGGTTACAGCGTTTTAGTATGACCAAAGCAACATTTCAGGGGCCTCATGCATCAACGCTGCATACGCACAAAAACTTTGCGTACGCCAGGTTTCACGCTCCGAATTGCTCACGTTTGGATTTTCTAATGATGAACGTGGGAATGTGCGCAGCTCCACGCCAACTTCATGGCTGGCGTACGCACATTTTTTTGTGCGTGTCTGTTTTGTTTCCATTGACAACTCCTAGAGGCAGTTGTGTTAAATTGCACTCTACAAAGTTTCTTTGAGCCGTGCAATGGCAGCTGTATGAGACAGGTTCATCTAGCAGGTATATAAGGTTTCCATACCATGCAGTTGACCAGCCAAACATTAAAGCACAATTTGCAGCGATCGCCGGTTTTCCCAATGTAATCGGAGCGATCTACTGCACGCACGTTGCTATAAAGACACGATCTGAAGATGAATTTGCATGCGTGAATCAGAAACATTTCCATTCAATAAATGTGCAAAAAAATATGATGCACAGACTTATTAATGATTCCTACTTGTCTTCCTCGTGATAAATATTAGGCAAAATCTGATATTTAGCGGGGGAGAAAAATAGAAGAATGACTTCATCAGAAGCTGGATTCGAACCGAGTTCATGCTCGAACGTGTCAAAACATGTTGACATGTGTTTTACGAGCTGCGCCACCAAGACTGCTAAGGGCACTATAACATTTTGCACTTATACATCTCACTATTTCTTTTTTTAATCCACTCAGTGCGATGTTCAGATTTAACCATGTTAACCGCATCAACTCTCCCCACTCTATTTATTTATTTTTTTTATTAATTCCGGAGAACAAACTTGCAAATAACACCGTTTTTCTCCGGTCTACCACCGGAGCACCTCCAATTCACATTCTGTTCAAGGTTTCTCTTTTTTCTTGCTTTTGCCTTTGCTTTTTCGTTGGGTTTTGCCAAAGTAGAGTCATTAGCATATTCATACGGGGGAGGAGGCAGGGAGGGGTTTTGCGCTCAGTTTCACGTTCATTCGGATGTACAAATAATATGCGTGGGATTCGGCGTACGCATACATCTGAATTTTTTCCGGCGTACGCACATTTACAGCTTTGTGCGTACGCAATGTTTTAGTACGATTTCCACGCAAGTCTTCGTACATGAGGCCCCTGGTGTTTTACAAAGAGCTCAGCTTGCTGGTTTGTCCATTCACACACATTTTTATCATCACATGATCTCTATAACAAAATCACATGACCTTTTTTAACGCACATACTGGAACTTGTTCTGTAAAAGTGTTATGCTCATGCATTTTTTATGTGCATTTTCAAAATGGATGTGCATCTTGACACTTCCATCAATCGATTATTAATGCGCATATCCTAAATGTGCATAAAAATAGGTGGATGGAAACGTAGCTAGTGTGCTTTTTACAATGCATGAATTTGAATGTTCTAAGCACATTGGCGTGATGGTACACACCAGGGGGCAACCTAAATTGATCAGAGTGCTGTGATTGTATGAGTCAACGTGATACGATTATAAGCCGTTTCCTGGTTTTATGCAGTGATATGACAGGATGTAATCTATGACTCAGACTCAGTAGGTCTGCCCACAACTCGGTCTCCTCGGATGAGAATCAGAATGCTCTAACTTTTTTTAAATAATAAAAAAACTAAAGATTTTTAAGAAAAAAAGTGGATGCAGTACTGCTTTAAAGGCACTAGATTATTGCGATTGAGCATGTAACATCCCCTTTAAATTGTTTGTCATTCAAAAATTGAGAAGTCCCAGGCTGGTTATGAGCTTCTACCTTTAGCGATGTGTGATTTGAAGTTTGTAGCTGTGAGTTCATACAGGCCCTGTTTGGGTTCGGGTACTTTGGGTGGCTCTGGTTCACTCTGGGGCTCCTGGTATGAAAAAGGGACAGATAAAATAAGAACAAACTATTTAACAGTGACAATTACAAGACCTCAACTAAATACTCAAACTAGAGTAATTTGATTACTTCAGGTTCCTCCTGCAAGGTTTTTAACATCCAGTTCTCCAGGGCCTGCAGGTCTCGTGGGCCCTGATACTTCACAGCCTCCTGCTCAGGTTTAAACAACTTCAGACTGTAAGACAAACACAGGACAGTTAGCCAGTCAATGATTAATCAAACCACATTTAACTTTTAGCCTAAGCACATGACTGTCAGGTTAGTTGATCATCCTTTAAGAGATGGTTGGAGGAGATAATGTGCTGTTATAAACGGTGCTTACGTTGGGTATCCACGGATTCCATGTTCACTGGAGCAAAACTTAGTGTCTTTTGTGCAGTCGACTTTCACAACATACGCAGGAGGAGCCTCCATACTGTTATATTTGTCTGCCAACTCATTCCAGGTTCCTTGCAGCCTCTGACAGTGACCACACCTGTACACAACAAACATGAACACTTTTAGCACTATGTAGACACTGTTCACTAGGTTATTACATATACATCTCTTTATATTACAAAAGTTATTTTAGAAGATCACTAAATCTGTTGCAGTGAAATGCTCTAAGATGTAAAAAATCTAAATAAAAATAATTGAATTAACTTTTATTATACACTTCACATTTGAGAAAAGAAAAATGTCCAACAGGAATATTTAGCTCTTCAACATGTCACTTTAAAATTATTTCATTTTTAAAAGTAATACACATAGGTGAATATGACTTAACAATAACTATTTTGCAGTTTGTGCTCTCACCATAATGTGCACACATTAAAAAAGTATTCTATATATAATAAGATATATGTTGTCATATATACATTCACCGGCCATTTTATTAGGTACACCTGTCCAACTGCTCGTTAACACAAATTTTTAATCAGCCAACCAAATGGCAGCAACTCAATGAATAGGCAATGAGTGGCAATTCTGTGGGTGCAAATGCCTTGTTGATGCCAGAGGTCAGAGATGAATGGCCAGACTGGTTCCAGCTTATAGAAAGGCAACAGCAACTCAAATAAGCACTCGTTACAACCAAGGTATGCAGAAGAGCATCTCTAAACGCCGTCGAACCTTGAGGCGGATGGGCTACAGCAGCAGAAGGTTGGTATGGACAGGAAACTGAGGCTACAATTGACACAGGCTCACCAAAATTGAACAATAGAAAATAAAAATAAAAACATTGCCTGGTCTAATGAGTCTGGACTTCTGCTGCAAAACTTAAATAGTAGGATCAGAATTTGGCATCAACAACATGAAAGCATGGATCCATCCTGCCTTGCATCAACGGTTCAGACTGATGGTGATGGTGTAATGGTGTGGGGGATATTTTCTTGGCACACTCTGGGCCCATTAGTACAAACTGAGCATCGTGTCAATGCCACAGCCTACTTGAGAATTATTGCTGACCATGTCCATCTCTTTATGACTACAGTGTACCCATCATCTGATGGCTACTTCCAGCAGGATAACGCACTAAAGCGCGAATCATGGTTTCTTGAACATGACAATGAGTTCACTGTACTCAAATGGCCTCCGCAGTCACCAGATCTCAATCCAACAGAGCACCTTTGGTACAGTATGTGGTGGAACGGGAGATTCACGTCATGGATGTGCAGCTGACAAATCTGCAGCAACTGTGTGATGCTGTGTATCATGTGGATATGGACCAAAATCTGAGGAATATTTCCAGTACCTTGTTGAATCTATGCCATGCAGGATTAAGGAAGTTCTGAAGGCAAAAGCAGGTCCAACCTGGTACTAGTAAGGTGTACCTAATAAATTGGACGGTAAGTATATATTTTTATATACACACACAAAAAGATACTGTATCTTTGTAAAAGGCAAATTAATGCACACTGTGCATGAAAACACAGATTTCTTTTCTTTTTTTAAACATAACAGTGTTAAGTTAATGCATCTACAATACTGTAGTGAGGTGATAACGAGGCACTTTAAATAAGCCCTATCATGGCACAGAATGAGAAAGTAAATATTAAATATTTTATGGTCAAATCCAAAAACTATTCCTAGAATTTTTTTTTTTTTTTTTTCTGATGAGGAAGTGATGTCTGATGTCATGGCTGTTCTTGTTCTGCCACGTACACTAAAACTTTATGACTGCAGGAATTTTAACTTTTTAGCCAAAGTCCACTATTATAGTTTTAACTAATCAACGGGCATTTACATAAACGAACATCGCAAACTTTGCATGCATTTTATCTCACAACTGATTTCATAATGAACGTGCCTGCAGACTTAAAGTGGCTGGCGAAGTTGATCATGAACAAATCTCAGGAGTTTAAGCCAGAAGTAACACGAGATATATCTCAATGCATTCACCACTTAATTTAATATCACATATTAATGCATAAAGTGTTTGTTGAAGGTGTTCAGTTTTACCAGGGCGCGAAGAACATGACGAAGTGTGGAGCGGTAGAGATGGCATCATTGAACATCTCCACCGTATATGTGTGTTTGGCGTGCTCGTCCTCCTCTGTGTCATTGTCACATGATAATCTACTACATAATAGCGCCAGATAAATAAAACTCGTTAAAAACGGCTTCATGATCAACACTGTCCGGGCCTGCGAATGAAGCGGAGCGGTGAGTTTATATGAGTGTGTGAGTGCGTGCGCCGCTATGAGTAGAGAGAGTTGATATCTAGAACACCCAAAGAGCAATTATCACTGCTCCGGCGGCGAGCCGTATGATTTGTAGATCTGATCTGGTGCGCATGCGCCCTTATCAAGTCCGCACATCCGGGGCACCGCTGTACGGAGGCTCATGAGAGCCATGAAGTTTTACAGTGCATTTCAGGAATATTAATTGTGCTAAAATATACAGAAAATTAAGAAAAATGTATGATTTTGTGTGGTTTTATTTGTGACTCCCATGCAAGTGCGAAAGACCCAATCCTATACTAAATGTAAAAATACTTTGTATAGCTTATTGTATGAATCTTATATAGCAGTGGTCACCAAACTTGTTCCTGGAGGGCCGGTGTCCTGCAGATTTTAGCTCCAACCCTAATCAAACACATCTGAACAAGCTAATCAAGGTCTTACTTGGTATACTTGAAACATCCAGGCAGGTGTGTTGAGGCAAGTTGGAGCAAAACCCTGTAGGGACACCGGCCCTCCAGGACCAGGATTGGTGACCCCTGTTATATAGCCTAAGTCTAAACCAGGGGTGTCCAAACTCCGTTTCTGGAGGGCCAGTGTCCTGGAGAGTTTACTTCTAACCCTAACCAAACACACCTGAACCAGCTAATCAAGCTCTTACTAGATATACTAGAAACTTCCAGGCTGTTGAGTTGAAGCTAGTTGGAGCTAAACTCTGCAAGACAGCCCTCCATGACAGAGTTTGGACACCCAGGTCTAAACAATGAAAATTGCTATTTATTTGTAATATTTTTGAATTACTAACATTTCTAATTAAAAAAAGTTTAAGATATGAATTAAAAATGTTTAGTTTATATTAATGTTTAATTAGCCTACATTATAGTAAACTATTTTTTAAATAAAAACACCCATTTATTTACATATTATTTTATTCTAATGATGTTATATATATATATATATATATATATATATATATATATATATATATATATATATATATATATATATATATATATATATATATATATACATACATACATATATATACATACATACATATATATATATATATACATATATATATATATATATATATACATATATATATATATATATACATATATATATATATATATATATATATATATATATATATATATATATATATATATATATATATATATAAATATGTATGCATATATGTATGTATATATGTATGTACATATGCTTTTCATTGACTGAATGTATAAAACCAACAAAATGAGCCAATATTCTGGGAAAACCTCTTTACAAATATAAAAAATTAACAGCCAATAAATATTGGGTTGTTGTGGATTAATAAAGGGACTAAGCCAGAAAAAGATAATGAATGAATGAATGATATGTAATATTTTACTAACCGACAGGTTCATTTTCAATATGTTCTAAACCAGGGGTGTCCAAACTGATTGTGGTTGGAACTAAACTTTGCAGTAAACCGGCCCTCCAGGATCGAGTTTGGGCACCCCTGTTCCAAACGTTTAGCATCCAACAAGTCAATTAGCTGGATTATTTTTTCTTTTTCCTTTTCACATTAATCACTACACAATGCATTACAGAATGTGATTAAGGTATTTTCAAACAAACAAAGAGACAAATCAATTAAGATGAAAATACATTAGTGTAATATCAAAATGCTTATTAGTGACTTCTTTAATCATGTTTTTTTTTTCCAATGCGAAGCCTAAAGCCCTAATAATTAATTAAATAAAAGAAGTCTTTAAAAACTATGCAGCATCAAAACATTGTGAATAATAATAAGTAAACAATAATTATTTTGGCAAGAGGGCAGCAATACTAAAGCTGCAGTCCTTGCCAAACACCATTAATTAGAATGGAGGACAAGCTGTTTATTTTCTTCATTCGCTAAAATGATGGATAGAGATTACTAACTATGATGTGAGTGAGAGAGAAAATGCGAGAGCGAGCAAATGTGGCAGACTGTCATGCTTAAAGAATGAAATAATACCACAAATGTCAGCAGAATTTCAGCAGTCAGTTACCGTAACCATAGATACAGCACATTATTTCAGTGTTTTTAATATTCAGTAATAAGTATTTCCTGACAATTCATCTGAGAGTAGACCGTTTCTGCCAAATAAAAATTAATGAAGAAAATGTGCTTTTGTGAACTTGCACATGGTTCATCAACTAAGCTAAACACCATTGCCCTGTTCTTCAGGATATCCTTTTAAACACATTGATCTGAAAAAGATTCATCCTTATTTTCCTCATGCAAAACTGTCGTATACAATAAAAATGGCATCACTTATTTACTTTTAGAAATTTTTTTTTTGGTTTTCTTTAATTTTTTTAAAGTAAGATATAGCATCTTCTTGCTTAGGTTGAAGTTCATGGCTGAAGGACACATCCACTTACAAGGAACGGATGCTGACAAACAGCTATAAAATCCGCCATGGGAAAACCCAGTACAGCAGCTCACGCCAAGCAGTCGTTATGGAAACAATCTCAGACAGGCTTTCATCTGGAATGGATGGTCACGGCACTGAGAGGTTACCATGGCTATCAGTATTGTATTGGGGTTTTATGGGGTCTCTTCTGCTGAGAATCTAATCTCCAGCCAGAATTCTGCAGGAAATCTGCTGGAATTATCAGTTTTCCTTTCCCGTCTGGGATACATGCGGCGGGAATTCTTGAAAGAGCAACACCTGTGTCTAGACAACCACGCACACAGTTCAGGGAGGGCATGTTTGAAGCTTGTCTTGTACTTGTTTGTATATTCTTGGTGAGCTGATTCTTCTGCACAGACTAAAGAGGACTTTACCCTGGACGTATTTGCCATGGGGGCCTAAGTCTGAGTGTAATTGGTTTCACACTCACTTGATTCCATTGGTGCAATTGACCCTTGGTAGCAGTTTGATTGACAGGAAATATGGCCAATCATAATGCCAACGTTCTGTGCCCCTTTCACTGCTCTCCATGTTGTCCAACAGGCTTCAGTAGAATACCATTGGAAATTAAGTAAAGTTTATTTATAAACAAATTTCGAGAGGATCACGTGCTTATGATTGTTCACAGCTGTTCCAGCTTTAGCTGATTATCCTATCAGACGATCCTTAACTCACTATAAATAACCAGACTTTTCTCATTGCAATATCTTCGTCTCAGAAGAAACCCCCTCAACCAACCCTACTTTCCCTCCTTTCAAACGGGCGTCACGGTGGCCAGCGATTAGCGCTGTTGCCTCACAGCAAGAATGCCCCTGGTTTAATTCCTTTCCAAACCAGACGGCATTTCTGTGCGGAGTTTGCTCGTTCTCCCCGTGGTCGCGTGGGTTTTCCCCGGGTCCTCCGGTTTCCTCCCACAGTTCAAAAACAAGTACTCTAAACAATTAAACCAAAATATTTTAGCTAAATTCTGAGTACACCTTCAGCATCCATATTTGACACTTAGCTACAATAAGCAAGAGGGGGAGTCATCGAGATCTACCTGAGCTCAAACTCCCCTCTCGCCTTGCAACGGGAGGGAGCCCAGGGCTCGAGGATCTTATAAGCTCAGGGCTCTCTCAGGACAGCACGCCAAACTAGCCTCATTATCAATCATCAGCTAAGTGTGAACTCTTGAAAATGAAAAAGGGTGAAAATGTGCTCATATGGGACTTACAATGCAGATAGCAGGTCCGTCGAAAAGCTGGGCAAGATTCAATTTCCCAAAACCTAGAGAAGTGTATGACATGGATATGTCTGTGTGGCCAGCCTCATCAACAGTCAATCAATGAGAATGGCTCTTGCTGAACGAATGCTTTGAAATGCAAGGAATCGAGATTAATGAACTAATCTTTTTTGTTATTGAACCACCACATTCAATCAATCGCATAACCATCATTTATCAAGTCGTGATTTGTGACGTGGCAAAAGATTTATGTGAGGATTTTGACCTGAGGAAGGTGACAGGTTAGAGGTGCTAACCTAAACTGTAAGCCTGAGCTGTATTCCTGAAAATAGGGTAGGGTAGTGTTGTTGAGGATATGTAAGTGGATAACCTCATCCTCTGGTTTCTAAAACACATGTAAGTTTCAGGGTATGTGTTTAGGTACAATAACTTATAACATAACCATCTGCAGGCACAGGAAGTCAACATGACGTCATATTGACATTGTACCCCAACATTACCTCAACGTTGTGGAGATGTTCGATTTTGTTTGGAAATGAAAAACGGGTTGACGTCAATGTCTAACCTAATATCAACCTAAAATCAACCAAAAATCAATGTTTAATAATGTTACATCTTGACGTTGTGTGGATGTTACCACTATGACATCAATCAGCTGTTAGATTTTCGTCACTTTCCAACACAACCTAAATTCAACCAAATATCAACATAATTTGACGTCATTATTGGAAGTCAAAATAACATTGTCCTTAGATGCTGGCTAGACATTGAATTTTGGTCACCTGACGTCATGACCTTAACGTAACCTAATATTAACGTCTTATGATGCTGTGTGCTGGGCTACTCCAGAGCATGTTTCAAGTGTATAGTTAACATCTAAGCTACACACTGTATGTGTTTCTTTCCTATATTTCGCCAATTCTCAATAAAACTCAATTATAATGTTTATTTGTAGTATGATTTAAATGTGTTTATAAAAGAAAAAAATGCTCTGTTTTATTACTGCTCCAATATATTTGTCTGTGTACTTACAGACAAATACACGCAATAAAAGTGGAGTACTATAATCCACACGTTTCTTATAGAGCAGGAACTACAAATCCCTTTATGGCACTACACACCGGGTTCCACTTCCACTAATTACACACACTGAAACCTGTCACTATGTATTGTTTAGACCAGTGGTCACCAAACTTGTTCCTGGAGGGCCGATGTCCTACAGATTTTAGCTCCAACCCTAATCAAACACACCTGAACAAGCTAATCAAGGTCTTACTAGGTATACTTGAAACATCCAGGCAGGTGTGTTGAGGCAAGTTGGAGCTAAACCCTGCAGGGACACCGGCCCTCCAGGACCGAGATTGGTGACCCCTGGTTTAGACTATTTATACACCCTGCACTCGTTTGTTTGCCACTGAGTCGTTGTTTTGCATGAGATGTTGTGTCATGTTTTGTATACCTGAACCTTGCCTTCGTCTCTTTGTTTATGATTGTTCTTTCGACACTTATATTTTGGATGTTCCGTTCTTCACCGGTTATCTGCAAGACAATTTCTACATTAAAATGCACCTGCCTTGGATTCTACCTTTTGTATACATTTTATTAACATACCGTGACAGAAGAATGTTCTCTTACCAGCCCCAACAAGTTTATTATTCCTCTTTAAATACATATACATTATAAATATGTATTTGACTTTCTGAAATAGTAGGTATGGCTGCTTTTTTCCAACCTTTACTGCATAATTTTGATAATTATATTTAACAAAACACCCTAATTTAATCATTTTAGATGTTCTAAAATATTTGTTAAACATAAAAAAACTGAATAATCTGTCTAAGACTGTAATATTAGGTGAATATAAAAGGTGTTAATCCACTATAAAAGAATTAAATTGTCTATAATTTCATTGGTCAAATCATAAAATAGCCTACTCATAAAGCGTTTTAAATTGATCTGGTACTTTTAATAGTATTTTTGTCTATTATTTTGTAAATTATGACAATTGCGCTAGCTTTCACAGTATTAGATTGAAGGGAGGGCGATTTCGAGCCACTAACCCTTCATTATCAGAGAAGTGACTGAGTGATTATCAGAGAAGTGTCTTCTGTCTGTCTGCTGTTTACTTTTTTTCTTAGTTTTCTTTTTCAAAGCACTCCTGACATTGAGAACCTCAGACTGGCCGTGGATGAGCAATCCTCAGCTAGCCCCCAGAAAGCCCTCATTGGGCCTACGCTGGCACTAGATGGGCAGGCTCCACTTTTAAGTTTGAAGATTGAAGATCTTAAATGGTTCTTTCCCTGACCTTTGTGTATGAAAGAGTTGTAATTGAGTGACACTGTCACATGAGACATGTTACCCCTCTATTTATTCCTCCGAATATTTTAGTGTGTGTATATCTTAAGAACTGTATGTGAGGAAGACTAGCCACCTGACAGGAAGCAGGAAACAATATATAAAGAGCAGCGTGACCAACGCAGGAGGGTTACCAATAGCTTCCAAACTTTTCTGGATAGTGGAGTTTCCCTTGTCTGACCTTACTTTTCCAGAATATGACTACAAATCCCTTTATGCCACTACACACCGGGTTCCACTTCCACTAATAACACACACAGCTAAAACCTGTCACTATGGATTGTTTGGACTATTTATACACCCTGCACTCGTTTGTTTGCCACTGAGTCGTTGTTTTGCATGAGATGTTGTGTCATGTTTTGTATACCCGAACCTTGCCTTAGTCTCTTTGTTTATGATTGTTCTTTCGATACTTAGATTTTGCATGTTCCGTTCTTCACCTGTTATCTGCAAGACAATTTCTACATTAAAATAGTGGAGTGGAGTTTCCCTTGTCTGACCTTACTTTTCCAGAATATGCTTGCAAGCTTGTGTATTATCACTGTTTTGGATTGTATATCCACTGGTGGACTATCACTTTGGGACTTTTACAGAACACCGCGATTTTTGGACTGCTTCGAGGCTGTCCACTTGTTAAGTCATGATGGAATACTGTTTCCGGGTCCAAGCCGCTACTCATTTGAATTGAGAAAATATTCATTTATGACAACTCTCTAGTCATATCCCACATTAGAGTGAATTTTATATACAATCATAGTGTACAGAACAGTATCTGGGCTTGCGTCACAAATATAACAATTTTAACAATTTATACAAAATTAATCACTTCCCGGCCATCTGATAATAGGCATGGACATATATATTGCGATCGTGATTTTCGAAATTATTACATCGCTTTGAAAATGTTTATTATTGCCATTTAATGAGTCCGTTTGACATATCGCTTGGAGCCGGAAGCTGCTTCACGTGACGCCATACTTAAAAAACGGATGGCACAATGAACTGTATGCTTTAAACAGAGTGTTTTGTTTTATTGTGTTGTTTGGGAATACACCTTTCCCAGTTACTTTGGTAATTTTTGTAACATTTACAAACCTACAATACCTGACAAAAATTTTGTCCTCCATCCCAGTCATCACAAATACTGCAGAAGACCTATTTGAACCCGCATATACCCAAGATTCACTCAAAAATCAGTCAAGTTTGGTGAAGGAAATATCATGGTCTGTGGTTACATTGATTATGGGGGTGTGTGAGAGATCTGCAGAGTTGATGGCAACATCAACAGCCTGAGGTATCAAGACATTTGTGCTGCAGATTACATTACAAACCACAGGAGAGAGTAAATTCTTCAGCAGGATAGCGCTCCTCATACTTCAGCCTCCACATCAAAGTTACTGAAAGCAAAGAAGGTCAAGGTTCTCCAGAATTGGCCAGCCCAGTCACCAGATATGAACATTATTGAGCATGTCTGGGGTAAAATGGAGGAGGCATTGAAGATGAATCCAAAGAATCTTGATGGTCTCAGGGAGTCCTGCAAGAACGCTTTCTTTGTTATTCCAGATGACTTCATTAATAAGTTATTTGAGTCATTGCAGAAATGTACGGATGCAGTCCTCCAAGCTCATAGGAGTCATACACAATATTATTTTTCCACTCCACCATGACTTTATATTCTATACTGTACATTGTTTCTGTTGAGTGACAAGACTTTTGTCTAAGCAACAGCTTGCTGTACTAATTAAATAATTAAAAATCAAGCCATGATCATATTTTATTTTGGTAAAATAAGCGTAATCTAGAGGCCTTTGCCTTTCACATTAGCCATGTATGATACCAAATGATCAACTAGAAGTCAAGTTATTATTTGTTGTTCCTAAAACTTGGATAGGTGTCAAGACTTTTGGCAGGTAGTGTATTGTAAACTTTGTTACCTGTTGTTGAGACTAATGCCTAGTTCAGACTGCGTGATTTTAGCCCAGATTTTGGCTCACCGACAGGTTTTGAGAAATCGCCGACAAATGCCTGAAATCACAGGCAAATCGCTGCTCGTGCACGTGAGTGACAATCACACAGTATGAACTTTCAAAGACGCGATCTGAGAGAATCGCCGATGAGTCGCCGATGCCTGCGAGATATTTGGCATGCTAAATATCTGGAGCTGTCGGCGATTCAAATCATGCCGTGTGAATTGAGTTTTGACTGAAAATAACATCAGCCTACAGCCAATGAGAGAGCAGCATTCGCTTGTGTGTGTGTGTGTGTGTGTGTGTGTGTGTATACCTGTTGCAGGCCTGCGGGAGGCTGGGGGAGAAGTTAAAAGCGCTCATTTTCGTTTATTTGGACCCACGAAATGGAGGGAAAAACTAGTGGAGGTTTGACAGGACTCAGGAGTAACCGTGTCTGTTTGACATTTCATACAGAAAGAAATTAGTTAATTATAAACGTTGAGGAGAAATGGCTAATTCCCTTTAAACCCAGGTGAGCAAATATGTGCATGTTCTACCCCATTAAAGGCTTCTTTCTCATTATGTAGGTAATAACAAAAGATATACTACGTGTTTTTGGCTGTGAGACGTAGTTTGGACGAAATTGTCGGCGATTCTTCCTATGGTAAAGTCATGCAATGTGAAAGTCCCTGTCGCCGATCCATCTTGCAGTGTAAACAAAGCAGCGACGAAACGCTAGCCCAGATAGTCATGCAGTGTGAAAACATCTGTGACACGACTACTTTGAAAATCATGCAGTCTGAACTCGGCATAAAACCCAGATAGCAGAATGAAGTTAAACGAGATAATTAAGTGATAGACTGTGTTATTGAGAATTGATAAGTAAACCCCTGCAGCATCACTGTGTGGGTCTAGTGAAGGCTTCCTCTGGGAAAGGGCTGCCCATCCAGGGCCAGTGTGAGCCTAGTGAGGGTTACTGGGGGCATGTTGAGGACTGACCAGGCAGGTGCAGGTTTGTTTGCAGGGTAGAGACAGTTAAGACTGCAAGGGAGCTGACAAGTTAGAACACAGAAACGCAGCTCCAATGACAACACCATTCCGGTAAGCGGAACTCTGTTTCTCTTGGGCATTTTAGAAAACTGGCTCTGGACACCACAGTGAGTTTCTCTGAAAGGAACAAAACTTTGGCTATCTACACAACCTTTACCGCAAAGATCAATATCTCACAACCAGTAACTATGACTATTGGTGGCCAAACAAGCAATGTCAAGACTTTAAAAAGTTACCACACATTCCTCTATCATAATTTACATTGCAGAATGTTGCACTGTTTTTTCAGAGCCTGTGTTTGATTTAGTTGTGAAAGCTGCGAAGCTAATCAGGAAGACATCTCTGAAAATCAAGGCCACCCAGAGACTTACATGGAAGCAGCACCTGCTCATTACTGTGAAGTGAGATGGCTGACCTGAGGGAGAGTCCTAGAAAGGTTTTGTGCATTTTTAACATTGCATATGGTCATATTTTACTGTGAATTTTGCAAGGAGCATGGGTCTGGAGGTAAAACAGATTTTTCATCTTTCTGTTATCTATTGATTGATTGTTCAGGGTGTGAAAAGGTAGTTTTTGTTAGTTGTTAATTATGACAGTGCTTTATTTCCACTTTTAACAAGTATCCCTTACTTGTTTAATTTGAATCTGACGTTTACCCTTTTAATTAACTACTACAAGGTGATAGTTCAGGGCGTCACGATGGCACTATGGGTAGCACGATCGCCTCACAGCAAGAAGTACACATGTTCGAGCCTGGGTCATTTGGGATTTCTGTGTGGAGTTTGCATGTTCTCTCTGTATTTGTGCGAGTTTCCTCCAGGTGCTCCGGTTTCCCCCACAGCCCAATGACTATGCGCATTCTATAGGCGAATTGAATAAAACTAAATTGGCAATAGTGTACAGTATTTGTGTGAATGCAAAAGTGTATGGGTGTTTCTCGGTGTTGGGTTGTGGCTGGAAAGGCATCCCCTGCGTAAAAGCTATGCTGGATAAGTTGGCAGTTAATTCAGCTGTGGCGACATCAGATTAATAAAGGGAATAAGCAGAAAAGAAAATGAATGAATAAATGAAGCAGTTGAAGTAAAACTTCTGGCACTGTCCGCTCAAGTTGTTATAAACTTGTTTAAATTTCCTTCTACTGATGAACAAAAAATAACCGTACGTTCACACCAAAAGCGGCGAGAGCATCCAGGGTCACTCTGGCCGCCCTGGCGACAACGCTGTCTGCCTTCAGCTCCGGCGGCAAGAGCATCAAAACTCGCTACATTGATCTCGTATTTAAAGGAGCCGTTGCAGCATATCAGTTACATTCCTGCATAAAACATGTTTCTAGCGTGAAAATGTTGCGCACTTCTTTTCAAATTCATTTAACAATGGAAGATCAAGTTGTGTGTGGTGTGGCTTTGCTCTATTTATCCAATATGTGTCCATATGTCTGAAATATCCTGAAGCAGCAATACTGTTTTCTACTGTCACGTCCCATGAGTTTCCCTCTTTTTTGAGATAAATTTATATAACATTAATGAACATCAGTAACTCACCAGTAACTTATTTAATGCATGTTCCTGTAAGAAAACAATGTAAATAATTGGAAATCCGGCGACCGCAATCATCAAACCCTTGGGAACAACTGTGGTCGGAACCAAAGTTCACAGGTCTGTTCTCTGAACTCCGATCAATCGGTGGACGTCTTCATTCTGATTGCTTGTCCCAGAACCGTGTCATAGCTCATTACCATAAAGTTGACTTGATTTCAACTCTCCTCGATGCCCACGCCAGAGAAGACGCGCCGCGCTGCTCCTCGCCGCTTATTTCCGCCGGCTCTCATTTAAAATGAATGACTTCCGGCTACTTTGACGCTCTCGCCGCTTTCGGTGTGAACGTACGGTAAGTGTTGAAAACCGGTAGGCTTTGTCTGTCAATGGTTACCAGATAACATTCTTCAGAATATCTTTTTGGTTCAACAGATAAAAAAGAAACTTATAAAGGTTTAGAACCACATGAAGGAGAGTAAACTGCTTACTCTTTCAATTTAATTTTGGAGTAAACCATCCCTTACTCACATGAGCAAAACTTGTTTAATAATCTCAATATGATTCATGTAGAAAACGTAAAAGGATTGAAGTAAATTTACAAGAGGCCTTCCTATTAAAGTCGTCTCTTGGGAGCTGTCGAAGCACTGAGGTACAGTAATACATGTGAATCATAGATATATACACTAGATATCGCAGAGGGACCCTGAGCATGCGTCAATAGTGCCGCCACATTGGTACAGTGCTCCCAGGACAAGTGTCATTCAACCGCACTAGACAAGACAGTGTTATTACGTGAAGATGCGGGACTTTAGCGCTGTCTACAGGTGTAGTAACAAGCAAACAAAGAAAACAAAGCACAAAGGCAGAACATTTCATAGGTAAAATTAAGTTTTTTACATTTTTGTATGTTCTGAACTTGTGCTAAACAGCTAACGTT
This sequence comes from Danio rerio, assembly GCF_052040795.2. Taxonomy (NCBI): domain Eukaryota; kingdom Metazoa; phylum Chordata; class Actinopteri; order Cypriniformes; family Danionidae; genus Danio; species Danio rerio. The sequence goes on from NC_141044.1 coordinate 8,093,837, forward strand.
ATTGATGATAACAGTCACTTACTGCATTCACTATAAGTCAAATTAGCACCAACTCGCACTAAACACACGGCTTATGCTAGTTTTGTTGAATAAAATCAGCAAACAATGCAAAAGAAATATGACAATGAGATGCTGCGGTGCCAGAAACTTGTATTATTGTTGGCTAGTGAAGGAGTCGTTCATAACAGAGATTCATTTACAAACGAATCGCTCCCTTCGTTAATATGAGAAGTGAAAGCAGGAGAGGAGGTGTGTTTCAGGACACGGATTAGATAAAATTTAACAGGGAGTGTGGATTGTACATCTCCGAACACAGGTAGAAAACCTTAGCTTTTTGTCAGGAATGCCTGTGCGATCTGATCCATCAATGTAGAAAAGTGATGTAAAATGATAATTTTTGTAATAAAAAAAAAAATTGCATACTAACATCCAGAAAAACTCCTGATCATAGATATATGTGTATATCTCTGGCTTTGGATGGCCACAGTCCTCCACTGCACATTGGTCCCGCATTCATTTCAATGGAGCGCTACCCTGTAGTAAAATGGCGGCTCTATTGACGCATTCCTTCCAATAGACAATAACAGGGTAGGCGACATGTAATGTACATATCTATGCATGTGAATAAGGTGTAACCAAGCGGCAACCTCCCGCTCTCCCTCAGGAAGCCAATACGGAAGTAACTAAAACTGCAATTCATCCGAAATTCTGCTAGTCCTGGCCGCTCCTGGCTCCAAATCAGAGCAAATTTCAATTGAGCCCACTGTTAGAATGGCCAACTTTACAGCAGAAAAAAAGGTGTTTACAGCCTAGTACAAAAAAAGATTTTGGTTAATACAGGTAATATTACCCTTCATGACAACTGTGAGGGGGGTGAATTTTTTTATAACTCATCCGTTTCCTTTATATTAAGTTATATTAAGTTTGCATAATTAAGGGCGTGGCCACTTGAGTGACAGCTTGGTCTCGTTGGTCGCCGTCACGTCACCTCAGCTGAATCCTGCAGTTTAGCCACTAAACTCGGCATATTTATCGTATTTCTGTGTTGTTTTATGTGGCTTTACACACTCAACTGCCTTTTGGACTTGTTTCCTACAATTATTAGATGGCATGGCATGCTGAGTGCACTTAATTGTGCTCACAAACCATTCACGTGGCCTCCGTTTCCCATGTGAGTAAAGTTATATACTTATATACCATCTCTATACATGTATTTGTTTTATTTAAGATCATTTATCGTTTATATTTATATTTAGAGCTGTAATGCACTCCAGAATCTGTCAGATTGATTAGCTGTGGGCTCTAGAACAGTCATCTGAAGCGTTGTCATACAGTGTTCTGCTGGATTTCATCAATAGTCTTACATTAACTAACATATCTGACTATATCTGAAGTGTTTGGAAGTAATTCGCGTTTTCCTCCTGTTGAAAAACGTCATAAGAACAATGTTTAGTGGCTCAAAGTATTACAGCAGTGTTTTTAAAAGTCTTAACACTTTATTGATATAGTGTACAACAAAGCACAAGTGGTCAGAATACAAACGAGTCACAGGTGATAAAGTATTAAGCATTTCTCCCAAAGTAAAGTGTGTCTGAACCAGGTCCAAGCTAAATGCTAGCAGGTGTCTGTAGCTCCGCTCACTCTCCGCCTCTTTGCCCTTGTTTGGGATCCCGCCGTGGGTGTGATGACGCGTGAACAAAATGGCGACGGTTGGCCGCGCCTACTTGTGGCTTCTTTTGCGCTCTTCAGAAACCTATGGGTGACGTCACGGATACTACGTCCATATATTTTACAGTCTATGGGTGTAACTGTCACTTCACATTAACATGTTTAAAATTACTTTTAGGAACTAAACAGCAAAAATAAATAAATAAATAAAAAATAAATCTTTGAATCCATCCACTTTCCACACAGCCAGTCCTACATAGGGTTGTAAAGTTACTGGGCTGAAAGCAAAGAAACACCCTGGATGATTTATCACCACCTGACTCCTGATTTAAATCTACAGGTAATTTTCCAGTAAGGTAATGTGTATTTATATTGCGCATTTATCATGTATGGTCATACACCCAAAGCGCTTCATAATCATGAGGGCAGGAAGTCTCACCACACCACCTCCAGTTTACAGCATCCACTTGGATGATGCGACAGCAGCCACAGGACAACGGTGCCAGTGCGCTCACCACACACCAGCTATAGAGGGAGTGGAGAGACAGTGATCGAGCCAATTCGGTGGATGGGGATGATGGTTAAGGGCTAATGGATGGAAATTGGCCAGAATACCAGGGTTACTCTTTAAGAGAAATGCCATGGGATATTTAATGACCACAGGGAGTCAGGACTTCAGTTTCACGTCTCATCCGAAAGACAGCACTTACTGACAGTATAGTGTCACCTTTACAGGGGCATTAGGACTCACACAGACCGCAGGTTGAGTGCCCCCTGCTGGCCTCACTAATACCACTGCCAACAGCAACCTAGTTTTGCCATGTGTTCTCCCTTCCATGTACTGACCAGACACAGCCCTGCTTATCTTCAGTGAGTAACCAATCTCGGGCTGCAGGGTGATATGGCTGTGGCCAGTATCCAGTACACCTGTCCTGGATATCTTGGAATTGTGGGGGAAGATGCATCATTTCTCACTATTGGCTGAATGATATGTCACAATTCTTTAATTTTCCAGTGACCAAGTCAGAGGCTGTGATGAACAGAAAGCATATACAATGTATTTGGATGATGCACTGAACAACCTGTGGTGTATCACATAGAGTGATAGAGGATGCTGATGTAACTAATGGCGAGAATTCACTGTATTTCATTCTCCGATGTGACTTGGCTGAACACAGTCCTAATAAAAACAGCCTCTGGTATTTCACTCTTCGCTATGCGCAATAGCAAGTTTTGCAATCTATGATCAACTTATCATCTTATTTTGTTGACAGTGATTGGCAGAACACATTCACAGTACAATAAAAGTACGATGAATTTTAACGTCTCAGTGTTTTCATGTCAAAGAACACATGACACTGTTCAGAATGGTCACCCATGCTTATTGACTCACCGTTAACTCAACAACTGAGGAAACTCTGATGTTGTCCCTTTGGTTGTTTATACGTATTGCAAGACACTTAAGCGAGTATACTTGCATCAAGGTTTGTTTTTATTTTCCCCTTGAAAAGAAATTGCAGATGTTGTCACTTACTACTCTCATGGAAAACGGCCCTGCCTTGCTGAAGTCAACTGTGACCGTGCCAGAGAGAGGACGCCAAGTCTCCAAACAGATGTATTCTGTTTTTCTAAGTGATGATTTGTTCACTGCTTAGTATTGATACCTATCCAACCAAAACGGCTCTCCCTGCTCAGTGGAGAGCATAGACGGTGAAGATGAAGGATGCTGTCCGGCCAGATGTATGCTTTTGTGGCATATTCGACAGTGTCATAATCTAGAAAGTTGCATTTGAGAGTGTATTTAAAATTCCCCATAATGAATCAGCCTTAGTTTTGCATGACGTATCAGAGCGTGTGCGTGGAGCACTTCCTGTCACAGGACTAGGGGGCGATCTTACCATAGCTGTTTGTTTCCAACTCCCCACAGAAGCCATTAAGTTGCTCTGCAGGCGGAATAATGTATTTGAGTTGGCCAGGAGTGAGCAGCAGGTGCAGGGAATCTCAACCCCTGGCCAGCTCACTCTCAGTCTTTGATGTGCAGGCCAGAGAGGCTCTTCCAGAGGATACAGAGGAGCGTCATCTTCAGTTTACTACTGTCGGACAAGCGATACTCCTAAAATCCAACAGGGCACAACAGCAGGATCATTATCCATATTAGTAGTAGACTGTAAAACTGTCACCAGAGGTAATTGCAATACAGGCTCATTGGAAATACTCGCCTTAGTCTACATATTTCCAAAAAAACATACGTTAACCTATGTTTGCCTGCAGTTTCTAGCTAAAATGGATGCTATGGGGTAGTATCACACCAACATCTTTACTTCCTTTTTTCGCACTACTGAAATTTAAAGGGACTTATCATTAATGAATAAAGGATTCTTTTCGTGGAGTTCTTTAAACAACATCAAACAAAATTGTATCGGAATGCGTTTGTCTTACTTGTTTCTCGATATGGATGACTTTTCTAGCATGGTCAGTTTGCTCGATAGCTCACTTTGTACACTCTCAGAAATAAAGGTACGCAAGCTATCACTGGGGCGGTACCTTTTTAAAAGGTACAAATTTGTACCTAAAAGGTGCATATTAGTTTTATGATTTTTAAATCGTGTCATGTGTTTTGTTTGGATGGAACGTGAGATTGCGGGAGACACAGGTTGGTGCTGCGGCAGCAGTAATGCGGTCAATGTACCGGTCCATTGTGGTAAAGAAGGATCTGAGCTGAAAGGCGAAGCTCTTAATTTACCTGTCAATCTACAATGCTACTCTCACCTATGGTCATGAGCTTTGGGTCATGACTGAAAGGACAAGATCTCTGATACAAGTGGCCGAAGTGAGATTCCTTCACAGGGTGGTGGGGCACATCCTTATAGACAGGGTGAGGAGCTCTGCCACCTGGGAGAAGCTCGGAATAGAACTGGTGCTCCTCCACATCAAGAGAAGTCAGCTGAGGTGGCTTGGGCATCTGACGCCTACTTAGGAAGGTGTTCCAGGCATGTCCCACTGGAAGAAGACCTCGGGAAAAACCCTGGACATTCTGGAGGGACTATGTAAACATGTGCACTACTCTGTCTCTGATTGGCAAATTATCAAAATGTACTCTATCTAAGCCAATGAACACCATGTTAACAGACACACCAATCATCATCAATGGTTGGTTATGTGTCCCGCCCCAGCCCCAAACAGACATACCCCAGAGAAGAGAGGTCCTATGGCTAAGGAGACGCTGCTCGCATGAAAAACAGACTCAGTGTTCTCAATTATTTAAACGTGTATTTTATTGTCAGTAATGGTAACAACATTGTAACAGGGGAAACAGTAACTCATTTAACTCATCAAACAAAAACTCATTAAAAATAAACCCTATGCCATTTCTTACATTAGGATTTTAACAGCCCAAAAGGTTTTGCAATTTACAATTCGCAGATCTTATTGATAAAGGACTTATTCCCTACTGAAAAAAACAGCTTAAACCAGCCTAGGCTGGTTGGCTGGTTTTAGTTGGTCGACCAGGCTGGTTTTAGAAGGATTTTGCCAATTTCCAGGCTGGTCTTAGCTAGTCAGGCTGGGTGATGACCAGCTAAAACCAGCTTGAACAGCCTAGCCAGGCTGGGAGCCCAGCCAAAACCAGCTATATCCAGCTTAAACCAGGCTGGCCAAGCTGGTTTTAGCTGGATATTTTCCAGCCTGACCAGCTAAGACCAGGCTGGAAATTGCTGGAAACCAGCCTGAAAATGGTCAAAACCCCTCTAAAACCAGGCTGGTCAACCAGCTAAAACCAGCCAACCAACCTAGGCTGGTTTAAGCTGGATTTTTCAGCAGGGTTATGTTGCTATTTTCTTTATACATCTATGTGACTGTACTGGAACAGTTTCTGATCACCCAATGTGTTTTGTCTACTCTCTCAAATGAAGGTCTTATGCAGCATTTCACAGATATATGTCAAACAAACACAGATTGTATAAAGTATACCAATGACTGCATTCTGATGCCAGGTGTCTTTCTAAACTCAGCAGACATTACATCACCATCAGCCAAATAGCTTATGATGAAATTCAGCTGTCCTAAAAAGAGGCTATTTTCCCTCAGAACATTAGCTCTACGTGTGGGCAGAATCTGGCAGCCAGTTAAATGAGACGTGAACAAGAGTAAACTGAAATTCTGATTTCAATAGGTTGTTCAACTGGTGATTCTAGAGCCCCAGCGGAGCCGTTTTTACCCTTGTTCGGTTTGTCTGGATCAAAGGATATGAAGGATACCATCATTTCCAAAGAGGATGAATCTGAATCTGATGTTGTCATGAGGTTGAAAGTAAAGCCGGCTCCAGGTAAAGACATTACAGCAGCGTTTCTTATGAAAGGAGAGTTCAAACAAGGATAGATGTGTGTGTAATAAAGCTAAGGGAGACTAGTGGAAAAGCTTGCACACACAAAGCATCTGCCAGGACTCATGGGCCCTTCGGGTCTGGGGACTGAGTCAGACGAGGCCTCTGCTAGGGGAGGTGCTTTTACAAACATGCACAGAACATTTATCACTTTTTAAAAAGACCTGAGGAACAGTTTAAAAGTGAGACTCTGGTTATGTTAGAATTCAATTTTGTATTGGTTATAAACAGAAATTATTTCATACTAATCCCACTAATACTTGTACATTTACATTTAGTGATTTAGCAGATCCAAAGTGAATTGAGGAGGCATTCAGTGATTCAACAAGAAGAGGCAATACACAAAAAATTGCTAGTCATACAAAGTAACTTGTTTGTGCTCAAAGAATTTAGTGCTAGAGTAAGAGTGCAAGAGTTTTTTTTTGGGAGAGATAGAAAGAGAAAGTGTTTCTATAGCCAGCAGGCACACAACATCATAAAACGTTATTAATATGGCATGTGGTATGGAACGCTACGGTTCGGTATGGTTTTTAGGCCGTTTCCACAGTCAAAAGGTAACAAAAAGTTAACCATACCGTGCCACTTTTTGGGTACCCTTTCGTAAGGGTACCTAGCACAACAAAAGGGTACCAAAAGGTGGAGCAAGACACACAGCTAAACGCTATTGGTTTACAGAGATACGTCACTAGCTTGTGAACAAGCCAGACGAATGAAAACAAAGGTACTGCCATTTTTAAATACACAGCCAAAACAGTACACTGTAATAATAAATGCATATATTAACGAGCCATGGTTGACCGGAGCTCAAACAAAAAAAAACCTTGTCATAATTTTGATGAACAGCCAAGACCATCCAAAGCGCAAGTGACTTAATGTATTTCAATATTGATACTTTTTTATGACCAAAACAAGACATTTATTCACAAAGTGTTCATTAGGAAGCATACCTGCCAACACTCCTGTTTTTCCCAGGAGTGTCCCGAATTTCAGACCCATCTCCTGTTTTGTTATTTCTCTCAGAAACGCCTGTGATTTCACCCCCTCCACGGTCCTCAGCGTTTTGGTACAATCTATAACACCCCCGGATCACCGACACTGGTATATCCAATCGTAGCGGCTGCCTAGTACATAGGCATGCATAGTACAGACCAGGCAACCCCCCCTACAACTTTTCGGATTTTCGAGCACATGCCTTCAGATGTCTGACCAATGTTAAAACAAAACATGTTACAAAAACAGACCATTTTAAAACTAACATCTTTAGCTGTATAACCCTGAAGTCGAACGCATTATCTCAAAATGCTAGTCTGGAACTCTCACTGCTTCACTAAATCACTTGAAACCTCAATTATATAATGTGGGGTTTCATACCTCAATTTGCTTAACTGTTTCTTCGCTGAAGCTGTTACAGAAAAATACATAAAAATGACCACTAGGAGTCACTGTAGAGATGGTTTTCAAAACATTTCGAAGTTTCAACACATTTGCTTAGACTGAAACACATTTGTTTTAGTGTTTCATTGGGCCTCGCTTTGCCCACCACTACTTAACATTAATAGCAAAGGCAATCCACAAAAGAGTAGTCCAAGAAACAGTCAAAGGTAGGGGTATGAGAAATGAATGTCTGTGGTACTTAAATGGTCCAAGCAATCAATGAGGATGATCTGCAGCTGTGTGTGTGAAATCAAGGGGTGATCTAGAACTGGTGTGTGAGTGCCGGGCATGATGGGATGTGTAGTTTTCCAGCAATCTACAAACGCTAGATTGCTGGTGATCATAACGGCGTAAGAGGAAGTGATCACATGAATACCAATCATTCAAAGCATTTAATGTCCAAAGGTATTTCTGAGTGTATATTTGAATAGAATGAAATAATTATAGGCCATTAAAGACTTTACACATGATAAAAAACCTTCACAAAGAAGTATCCTAGTACTAGTACTTAGTACTTAAAATACTAGTTTACGGGTGCTTTATGAGATCTGCTAGCATGTTTGAAGAGAATGAAACAGCCATATTTCAGAAATCCTATTTATTAAAAGAAAAAAAAAATGGTTAATTTGTTTAGTCAAACATTCCTCCTGTCTACTTGATGACGACTATTTTTGGATTTTTACTGACAGGCCAAATTTAGCCTTGTTTTAGCCAAGACTTTAAGATTAATCAGATCTTTTAAACACAAAAAGTTAACTGGACCTTTGATCTTGTGAATTTACCAAACATTAGTGAGTATGTTCACTCATGTGAGCTCAATTCCATAATTACCAAGTTGCATGATATTAAAATTTGAAAGAAACATACTTTAAAAAACAATCAAGGCATCATTTTGTAACTAGACATTGTTTTATTGACTTACTTAGGTGCTTATTTAACAACCTTGGTAAGGTTTCATGACATAAATCTGAAAGTTAAACATGTTTAATAAAGATGCACAAACCCAACGGATCATGAAGTTAAAGATCATATGTTAATATAAGGACATGACGAGCTCATGATATAGTGAGCAACTACAGTCTTCTACAGATGTGATGCCAAGGAGAGATTTACGTCCAGAGAAAACCCCAAGACCTGTTCCCAAAATGTCTGGTAAGGCAATATGAGTCAAAAATGAAAAACACACATCCATCATTTTACCTTTATTTGGTGCTATTTTTTTAATGTGTTCTACAATAGCTTATCATGATTTCAGAAGTGATCACATTTACACACTGATTTATCTATTTTTTGATTGGTTTCAATGGATAGAGTTCCTGGTTTAAAAGGCATTTTTGAGGACCCATGGGAAAAGGTTTTAGAAAGCCTACAAGTAAAAAGAGAACCTGACTAGTTACCTCTCTGCCCAATGACTTTGCATGCAGCATTTGCACAAAACTACCTCATGAAACTACTTAGACTTCTGAGGCAGTTTAATACTTCCTCAGTTCCTTAATAATCAACAACAACACAACGTTTGGTGATAAATGAATATTCATTACTATTAATGTCTTTCTTGAAATAAAATCTGGAGTGGAAAAGTCTGATCAGAAATGTTAATTTACACACATTAACTGCAATTAAAAACTATTATGCGAAGAAAAGCATATGATTTGAGCAGAGACTGATATGCTGCCATCTGAAACAGAATCAGATGAATATTAGTGAACAGGATATGCCACACAAGGCCGGTTCTACAAGGATGGCAATGCCTACACTATTGGATTAGAGTGATGTCAACTTCACAATGTCATTGGGTATTTTCAACACTCAATGCCATTGGATTAGAGCGCTGTCGATTTCACATTGCACAATGCCATTGGGTATCTTCAAGGCTCATTGAGCAGATGACAAATCTGCAGCAACTGCGTAATGCTATGATGTCAATATGGACCAAAATCAATGTGGAATATTTCCAGCACCTTGTTGAATCTATGCCATGAAGGTGCAGTATACAAGTTTGACACCCAGTGGTTGAACTAGGTATTACATTCCTGAATCAAAACAAATGCAAGCGCAGGTTGCCAGATTGAGGAGCGAGGCTGATTTAAGGCTAATTTAAACCGTGTTCTAAATAAAAGCACTGGATGGAAGGAATATTTTCCATATTAAAATGTGTTTTTCTTCTAAACAAAACCTCGAATTAATATATTAGAAATGGCTTTTTTTTTCTTGCAGCTGAACAACAGGATAAAGTGTGATCACCTCAATGCCTATACGAGTGCCCAAGCCTTTTTGTATAGCACATAAAGCACATAAGGCATGCATAACCAAAAAGCACACATCATTGAGAGCCATGGTCCGAAGGTAAACATACCAAACTATATTACATTTAAAGTTGCCATGGGTTGTGTTATAAAGTGAACAAAATCCAACGTTGAGCCAACATCTTAAACCTACATCATATTGATGTCAAATACTGACATTTATCGGTCAGGTATGGCAACCAAAATCCAATGTCTGATAGATGTCATAGTGATAATGTCCACACAACTTCTAGCTGTAACATCATTAGATGTTGATACTTGGATGATTTTAGGTTGAACGTTGGACATTCTGACGCCAACTCAATTTTCATTTCCAAACAAAATGTCACATCCCCATGACTTTGCGGTACAACGTCTGACTTCATGTTGACGTCCTGTGCTTGCTGGGTAGGTGGTTTGTTAAGCACACTCACCTGTGAGAGGCACACTTAGAACCTACAGTATTTTGGATTGGTGTGTGATGGGGAGAGAAGAGGGTCTTGGTTTTATTCTTTCTATTCAAACCCTTTCGTATAAAAGCCCAAAAACCACATATCGTTGAGCCAAAGGTAAATATACAAAACTATATTACATTGCATTTGCAATGGGTAATTTCCTAATTTATTAGTAAACATTACTTTAAATTGTATTAATTAAAAATGATATTTAAAATTTAAGTTACCATTTAAAATGATAACTTATTGCAATAAAAACATAAACACATGTATATAACACAGTGGGATTCAATTCTGAATACACTGGTCAAGCAGATTATACCTTTGCCTTGATTTGTCCACTATGCGTCGGGTGACAGTATGTATATTTAAACTAAATCTGATTAATTTACACTATTTAACTGAAACATTTAATGGTAAGATGTTATTTTGATGGTCCATTTGAGTATTCATAGACTGTCTGCTTATTATCTGTTCATACTGCTCCTTCAACAGACATTTAACTGACTATAAGACACTTTGCAAGTACATGTCAAATTACACTAACCACAACCTAACAGTCTACTTATAACCTAATAAGAAGTAGTTGGCATGTAGATGCATTATAACTTAAATTCAACGAACAGACCCTCAAAATAAATTGTGACCCATTTGATTTCAGTTAGCCTGAAAAACAGGCTGGGAGATGACCAGCTAAAACCAGCTTGACCAACCTAGCCAGGCTGGAAGCCCAGCCGAAACCAGCTATGTCCAGCTAAAACCAGGCTGGTCAAGCTGGTTTTAGCTGGATTTAGTTGGTCATTTTCCATCCTGACCAGCTAAGACCAGGCTGGAAATGGCTGGAAGCCAGCCTAGAAATGGCCAAAACCCCTCTAAAACCAGCCTGGTCGACCAGCTAAATCCAGCCAACCAGCCTAGGCTGGTTTAAGCTGGATTTTTCAGGAGTGAACTGGGATGTTTTGTTTCTAAATGACATTTTAATTTAGAAGGTTTCATGCTCTCTTGTGAGAGCACCTGACCACACGACACTGAGGTTTTAAGCTTTTTTTGTCGTCATTATATGTAAACCCATACTTTACATATTCAGGGTCGTACTTGCACTTCGACATATTTGTTGCTATAATTAAATGAAATTTCGCATGTTAAACGATACGGTTATCGCGCGCACATTTCAAAATAAATATCCGATATAAGCAAAATAAGTTAAAAATTAAACTTTTGTTGTTTTTTGACCGCACACATTTTCAGTGGGTCGCGACCCACCAGTTGAGAAACAAAGGCTTAAACCATCCCCATCATTCTTCCTTTCTTCTCAGATGGTATGGTGGGCCAAATCAAAGGTTAGATGTCTTTGAAACACAAAATGGCTTGGTGGGATGTGAGTGGTGAGCTATTGCCCTAGCTAGAAAGTATTTTTAATTATTGTATATTTCTAAGATACAATTAAATTATTCTGTTTTTGATTATTCAATATGTATTTTTGCTCTTTTTTTGGTCATGCCAAAGCTGGAATGTTAAGAGGATTTAGTGGAAGAACATTGGCACAAATAATGTTGAAACGAGCTGCTGAAATGGGGGAATTCTGGCTCCTGATCCAGACATTCCTCAACCTTGAGACGACAACATGCCGTGGTGGGTCGACAATGACAAGGCATTCCCCTCAGCCCGGTTGCCCATTGTTCTGCAGGATGATTGACTGAGGAAAGAGCTTGTTTTTTGTGTTCTTATCACTTTCTGACTTGGCCGAGAGAGGGATCATAGTTCCTATTTTGGCCAATGAAAATATCCATTCAGTCACATAATTGTACATGGCGAACACACATTAAAGGATCCCAGCATGCAAAAGGGTTTACCCTTAAACCAAATGGCCAATATATATGAACATTGTGATATACTCTGTCAGCATAAGAGGCTCCTCAAGTGTTTATATTTTTAGAGAATCAACACTTAAGAATTTGGGTTAACACTTACTATATGTTACCTTAAAGAGCCCATATTGTACATGAAAAAGGGTCATATTTTGGTTATATGGATCTCCAACAACATACTGATAAGCATGCAAGGTCAAAAAACACTTTCATGGTCTTATAATAAGCATTTATTTTTACCTCATTATCCCAGCGACTCCCATATGAATCGTTCAGCGATTCATTTGTTCCCAAACCCCTCCTTAGCACGAAGCTAATCCGCGCTAATCGGACCGATGACAGCCTGTTGCGATTGGTCGACAGCGTTCAACGCTAGACAAATGCCCAGCACTAGAAAAATACCCAGCGCGGTTTGTCAAGCCCCTGGCGGACGGGCCCACACGATAACCCCGTGACCGTCATAACCCCCCGCACGGGAAGTATGAACCACACTTAGCAGTGAAAATGAAACCGATAGCGTGCACATCATTTACTGAGCCTAATGTCCGTGACCGAGTTTTTCTCCCTTCTCAGCTGTAACTTAGATCATTTCTATTTGCAATTATTGCTGTGGCACCTCTTGCGTGAAGTGTTCTATGTTCTCAGGGCTTACCTTTACTCTGCTTTGCCCAAAGATCCCATCCCCAGCCAGGGGGTTGTAGTGCTCACCAGCGCTCCTCCTCAGCGTGTAGCGGGCTGCCTTTGTACCTAATAAACTGGCCTTATTTTGCATGCACCCCTGGTGTATTGTCTGCCCATTCTCACAAGTCTCATACATCAGTCTTTTCTGATCCTTCCTTTAACAAACGAATGAATCGCCCACTGTAAGCGTGTAGACTGCTGAATCAATTATTTCCCCTCACACTTCCAATAATATCCAGGTAAGCGCAGCGTCTTCTTGACTCATGACTCAGGATCTGTTTGTCTTCGCTGCTGTGTTAGTGGGTGGGGCGCAGGTTTAAATTTTCCCGGGTTTGCGCCCATAACATTTATGTTTCGTAGTCACGTCACGCCGAAACGGCTGGAGACTTGTTAAGAAGACGATTCATTCTAACCACTATGAGTCGACTCTTTTTTTAGATGAATCAATAGTTTTAAAAACTGTCCACTTGCAGATTTAAGCCTTAGCTGGATATTTCACTTCACTTAGATCTGTGTTACACACTACATGGAAGCTTATTTTCGAAAACCCACAATAGGGGCTCTTTAAAGTCCAAATCTCAGAGGATTGCTGCATATCAAACTAATGAAAGCAGCTTTTTTAAATAAGCCTGGTGCAATGTAACACAATGTAATATATTGCACAAAATATTGTGGTCAGTATCGTTCTAATAATATATGAAAATATGACCATATCACCCCAATTTTGTCCTCTTTAGACTGGCTGCCTGTTAAGTTCCAAAATTGATTATGAAATATTGCTTTCTTTTAAAGCTTAAAAAAATAGCTCCTGTTTATCTAACTAAGCTTCTGTCTCACTACAATCCAACCCTCTCTTTGAGATCTCAAAACACAGGGCTTCTGGTAGTACCCAGAAAAGCATATTCTACTAAAGGAGGTCGAGCCTTCTCATTTATGGATCCTAAACTCAGGAATAGCCTTCCTGATAATGTCTGAGGCTCAGAAACACTCACTCAGTTCAAAACTAGATTGAAGACCTATCTTTTTTTTAGTAAAGCATACACACAATGCATCACATAACGGTGTTGTCACCGACTCGGTCCCAGTCATTCCCCGGACTTCTCAGCATTACATCATCCAACTAAACTGATTGTGCACACACCTGAACTGAATCCAGTTAACGACCCACGCTCCCTATATAAGCCACACTCAAACACCAGCTCATTGCGAAGTCTTGTTCAGCCACAGCCAACATTTCTGAGCGTTATTCCCTGCCTGATCGCTTGTGCATTACCCTGGACTGTTTCTGAGTTGCCTTCTGCCTGCCCACGAATCATGCTTGTTATACGGACTCTGAACCACGCTGCCTGCCCTCGACCCACACTTGTTATACGGACTCTGAACCACGCCGCCTGCCACTGATCCATGCCTGATATATCACGCTGTGTCTGTCAGCCGCCAGCCCCACGACCAATATTGAATGCTGTTGATGTGAGTTCGCACTTTAGTGCGTGTTGTATGTTTGTGATTGAACTGTGTCTATTAAATACTGCATTATGGATCCCTCCGTGTTAGTCTCCTCGTTAAAGGTGTGGTGAATGTGCTCCATGCTGGTGGGTGGGCTTGTCAACCTCCTTTTGGACACTCTCCTCTTTTCTTATTGCACCAGACATTTTGCTAGAAATACTTATAGGCTTTATATGTTTGTTTCTATGTTTGGTTATAACTCTTATTTTCATTCATAGCACATCTTTCTCGCATTTACATTTAATAACTCTTGTTCAAATACATCTTTGTTTTCTATTTCTACATGGGGATGCCCATCCTGAGGCCTCTAGAGAATGAACAGCGCAATTGATGGGATCCAAGACCTGTGAACAGATGATGCCAAGCATCGAGGGCTTTGAGGACAACACGTACACTTGATCACTTAATTAAACATGTACATTTAGACCACCTATATGCTATAAAATTGCAGGTTATTAATGTCTGTATATAATAATTTATATTTGATTGAAACTTTAACTTAATTTGATTGTAATGTAATAATGTACACCCTTTGTAAAGCTGCTTTGATAGAATTTTTTTTAAAAGCGCTATACAAATTGAAATTAATTGAAGTGAAGTGAAATTGAAGTGTTTCTCAAAAAATGACTACTGAAAAGAAGATTAGATGTCACAGTGGAGGTCACAGAATTACAAAATCACTGGGTTATAGTGACCTTGGAAAATTTGAAAATAAATGCACTTTTTTTCAAATGGACACAATAAGATGTTAAACTTGGTATGATTTAAAGAGGTCACAGTGATCATCAAGCGGTTCCAGCATTGTAAAAATGCAGGGTTCCACACAATTCCTGTTAACTGTTAACCTTATAGTTTTTAAAAATGTAATCACATTGAACATAAACCATTTAAGTTGTCCCCCAAAAACCCTTAAGAATTGTGTACAGTTTAGCACTTTACCATATCATACCAGAATTGCTGGTACATTTAAAGTTTTACTTAATGGAAAGACATACAATAAATGTAAAATCTACCGTTAACTGAATCTATTATTAAAGGGGTCTTAGCGGGGTGTTTTTACACCTCTAGTTTGGAAAAAGTCAGGAAAGTGGGTAAGTCCAGCTCGGTTTAGGTGGGAGTGTCAGGGGAGGGAAAGAGGGAAGATTTTGCATAAAGATGGGAGTTTCCATTTGGGCGTGCCCTGATTTTCACAGAAGCAAAACAAACACACCACAGGGGAGAAAGACAGTGACTTTGTTTACATAGGCATCAGAGCTCGAATTATTTGCCAAATTCTTAATTTGTCGATTTTAACTACAGTTTGGCACTTTCACTTTCTTTTAGGAACATTTCATTTCAATGGAATTTATGATACTGCACGATTTATGGGAGAAAAAAACACCAATCGCGTCTTTTTTAAAGGAGACGAGCGGCAAATCCAGATTTCACCATTTCCATATGCGAAAAGCTCTCGGGTAAAAAATGACCCGTACAAACGCATTTCTGCCGCGTGCACTGTAATCAACACGTGAGTCCAGCTGCGCTCTCATAGCGGGAAAATGAAAACAAGCACTAAACGCAACACTGACGACCCCTTGTCTACAAATTCTTTTTCTTCCACTTGTTTTGGCGACACAACGTGGCGTCTCTCTTCCATCTGAACACTGTTACGGGTAAAAACAGTCTTGAAAACTAGCATGCATGTTAATGTAGTTGCACCGTATACACAGTAGAGCGCGCTGATTGGTTTGAACCAAGTATTTGTCTTGAACATTATGCAGATATTTTAGCAGAATGTTGTTGTGTAAAGATTTTTAGAATCTATTTTTAGGATGAGAAAATAATTCTAAGAAACCAATAATGAACATTTCTAGTAGTTTGTCTAAAGTAGAAACAAAAATCCAGCTTATTTTTTCTAAATTGAATGGGGTATATACAAACAGACTTTTAATTACAGTCTGACAGCCGGTTGATTGTCATCCCATACAAAATCACTGAATATAAGATCTGATTTCTTTAAAAAAAAAACTGTGATTTTTTTTTTTTTTTACTGGCTGAGATACGATATAAAATGGGTATCAGACCAAACACGAAGCACTGCATTAAATGATCATTTTCTGTCTTTAAAATATCCTTGTATTTTCAATGGAATTTCTGTGCTAGCCTCCTGCTAATGACGGTGTCTGTGTTTAAGTGGTCGTTTGTCTTTTTTTTATGCTTTAACAACCAAATGGATGCTTAAGTCTACTTAACTGATTATATCTGAATTACATTACAACGTTGATCCTGTAAAAGAAACTTTATGAAACTGAAAATAGACATGTAAAGCTTTAACCGGAAGTTCATCATTGGCTGAAAAACACTAGCTGTGCATATAGCCCAATGTAAATTAATAAATGACGAATGTAGTGAAAGTCAATGTCATTTTTTAGTATAAATAAAGTGCAGTAAGTAACTAAAATATATAATAATATTTCGATTTCATGTTGAGTATAATTCCTCCGATAGCCTGTGCATCCCTTGCAGGATCTCTCATCTCCTTTTTTTCCTGCTCTCAGGGTGAACATTTGCCACTGCCAAAGAATTTTATTACAGCACCTGTTTTACCGAGCATTCAAGAACCCTGTGGTGCAGTAATGCTGACTTATTAAACTGGCTGCGGCCCTCCTCTCACCGCTGATTTCATTTGGAGAGCCTCATAATTGCTATTGCTGTAGAGAGACACAAAAGAGGTGGAGTGAAAGGCAAGCTCAAATACCTTATAATGAATAGCCTCTTAAAATTCATACCTTCTGAACAATAACACTTTTCCGACTTTCTTTTCCTCGCTCCTGGTGGCTTTTCTCTCAGATGATGAGTGCACTTTTTTAATTTAGCAAGTTAACAGTGAACAGGAAGCAGTGCCAGGGGCCCGCCAAGTGTTCCGAGTCAGCTGAACTCAAGAGGGTTTATTGAACCTGACTGTATGATTTTAGCAGGCTGTGATGGTCTGGAGAAGACCATTCTGGATGGATCTTTGGCATGCAAAATCTTCCATCTTATTGTATGTTGATAGGCAAAAACAACTGAAATTCCTAAGTTTTGGATGAGAATCATAGTGTGTGTGTGTGTATATATATATATATATATATATATATATATATATATATATATATATATATATATATATATATATATATATATATATATATATATGTATATGTGTGTGTGTGTGTGTGTATACAGGGTGGTGTATTTATATAGATACACCTTAATAAAATGGGAATGGTTGGTGATATTAACGTCCTGTTTGTGCTACATTCGTATATGTAAGGGAGCAAACTTTTCAAGATAGGTGGTGACCATGGTGGCCATTTTGAAGTCGGTCTTCTTGGATCCAACTTTTGTTTTGTTTTTTCAATAGGAAGAGGGTCATTCAACACATCAAACTTATTGGGAATTTCACAAGAAAAACAATGGCGTGCTTGATTTTAAAGTAACTTTATTCTTTCATGAGTTTTTGGATGTGTGTTGCTTCACAGTTTCGGCTTCCTGCCCAACGTAACAAGGAGGCGGAGCCAAGAGCTCTTACGCTCTGTGTTTGCAACAGACAGAGAGAGAGCTAAGCTAAGCTAGGATGAGCATTCAGCCGTACATGTACGAGTCGGACACAGACCAAGCAGAGAGTACAAAATCATTTGTGTCTTTGAAACATGAAGTGTCCCGAATCGTCGCGCCATGCATTCCAGAACTCCAAACACAAGCCTCCACCAGGGCAAACACAACGGCGCTGTGCCGAGCCGCTGACCCGAAGCTCTGCTACGTGCACCCCGACAGAAACCCAAGCCGCACCGAGCCGCTGACCCGAAGCTTCGCCGTGTGCACCCCGACAGAAAGCCGTGCCGAGCCGCTGGCCCGAAGCCCCACTGCGAGCACCCCGACAGAAACCCACGCCCAGAACTCCGAAATGCACGGCGCCACGCCACGCAAAAGGTACAAGCAATAAATCCAATTACAGCGATAAAGTGGAGAATATTGATCTTGTGTTGAGCCCAATGAGCCTTTCATCAAAAAATAAGCACGGGTGTTCCTTTAGTGATATCGCTTTGACTCACACGCTGAAAATGGCGGACGTGCAACAAGAAACTGAGGATTTGATCAGGACGTAAGGCTGTTAATCATTATTGGTGGGTGGGGGCACTTAAAGTTGCGGTCGGTCTAAAAACCGCTCCAATTGGTCCACCGTTTTTTGTTGTTAAATTGAAAAAAAAGGACTGTGTGTATTTATATCACCCCAATATGACGGCCTATACACTATACTTGCACACATGTCTGTCCAAACAGCTTGAAAAGTAGATTTTTCACCATAGGTGCCCTTTAAATAAAACAT
This sequence comes from Danio rerio, assembly GCF_052040795.2. Classification (NCBI taxonomy): domain Eukaryota; kingdom Metazoa; phylum Chordata; class Actinopteri; order Cypriniformes; family Danionidae; genus Danio; species Danio rerio. The sequence goes on from NC_141044.1 coordinate 8,112,463, forward strand.
TTAGTTGTTCATATGACAGAAGGCCTTATATTTAGTTAATTGCTCACTGACACTGATCTATTTATCATGGCACTTTGAGGCCAAACTATGTATGGCAGTCGGTCAAGAGGTCACAAGTTGTGCAAGTAAATGAGCGGTCAAAATATACCCATCCAGCAAGTAGCAGTACATGGACGTCCTTTTGTTTAGATGAATGTCCGTCTTCCTGTGATCAGACATTTCCTCGACTGTGTCTCCGCAGTCTCTTTTGGCTGCTGAGTCCTCAGTGCCTTTCCCAACACAATTTATGTTGGCATTGTGCTGAGCTCCCCGGCCGGGATCACTACGCTCCCTCAAAAACAGGAAGGACTCGGAGAAACTGATAGAGAGTAGACGAAAAACAAGCTTGTATTCCTGTGCGAATGGTGTGGCGGGACGTGCTCTGATAAACTCCGGCGGTCACGCTCCAAGCTACTTCATGCTCATCTTTTCGGATAGAGGGTCTATCTTGAGCGGCGCAGAGAGGAAATGGTTGCTTCAAATGCTGCTTCCTGTGCGAGCCACTGAAAAAGGAGGGAGGTTTCCTCTGGGGTCAGCGTGCAGGAGCGATAGAGTCTTTGTTCCGAACAACATCAATCCTAACATTGACGCACAATGCTGATATATGTTGACCCGGGTTCTTTGGCCTTCCAATAGCTTGTGTGGATTTTTGCAGAATACTGAGTACTACAGCGTATTGTGTGCATTGATATATAAGTAGTGAGCACAATTAAAAGAATAAGTCAGACTAAATATTAAATACTGTCATCATTGTACATGTAAATCTTTAGGCCATGTTCCAAATCCTTTCATTTACATTTAGTCATTTAGCAGACGCTTATATTCAAAGTGACTTACAAATGAGGACAAGGAAGCAATTTACACAACTATAAGAGCAACAATGAATAAGTGCTGTAGGCAAGTTACAGGTATGTAAAGTGTAACGCCTGTTTCACACCGCAAGCGTCAGCGGCGCGTGAGCAGAGCGTGAGCAGCGCGTATGTCGAGCAGTAGCAGCATGCAGGCATTTGCCTTTCACACCAGCTGCATCTGCAGCGCGGAGCTCTTCGGCAGCTGCTGCAGAGATCAACCTATCTGTCTATTCTATCTAGTTACCCATGTCTCTCTATATACAAATACACTTTTTAAACTTTTCATCTGCAACAAGGCCCCTCCTATGCTGTTTCTTTAACCTGCAAATTATTATTTTACAAAATTTATAGATCAAATAGTACTGTATGCTTCTCAAGCTAACTTATATAAGAAGTGTCTACAGTCAGAAGACAATCGCCTGTGTTGCTGTAGACCTAGTTATAATAATATTTATACAATATAGTTATAATGAAATTTATACATGATCAAACTAGTGTTACTTTCTCCGCTTCAGTGATGTCTAGCGGCAGAATAACAGCTCGTTAATTCATGCTCGTGCAGAGGATGAGACGGACAAAAGTAACCAATGCATGCCATTCTTTTACTTATTCTCGTGTTGTCAGATTCACAGTGCAAACAGCTCCCGGTAGGAATAACTCGAGTGAACATAAAACAAAGCCGATTAAAACTTTCTTCCTCTGCTCAGCTGCACAGAACACAGCGAGCTCACATCATCCAGCATGCGTGTCGAACTACACTACCCACAATACACTTCGCTATGGACTACAAATCCTGTAAATATTCTATTTCCCCTCTCCTTAAACACTAGCGTGCAACTTAAGCAAAACTGATACTAAAATTGTTTTACATTTGGTTTTGTAGTTCGGGCCTAAATAAATGTTTCTTGCCGTTTTTAATCGTTTTAAGTTAATTTGGATGACTATATAAACCATTTGACATTATTAACGCATTTATTGGGTAAAATTGCTACTTTTTACTGTCATTCAATGTGTTTTGGTCATTATCAATGCACTGTCACTTTAATTGAGCGTGAGTAGCGCGTCAAAAATTGACCCAGCGCTGAAACTATAGCTGCACTGCAGCTTCGGCGACGCTCACGCCTCGCTCTGACGCGCTGCTGCTGCATGCGGTATGAAAGCTCTAATCTGTTAACATGGACGCCGAAAACACACGCGCTGCTCACACTCTGCTCCCGGGCCGCTGACGCTTGCGGTGTGAAACAGGCGTAAGACGCAAAACAATTAGTAAAAAAATGGTTAAATTTATTTTATTTTTTGTAGAAGACAGCGAGTGACTCTGCCATTCTGATGCAGTTAGGGAGTTCATTCCACCAACTGGGCAGATTGAAAGCGAGAGTTCGGGAAGTGATTTCTTCCCTCTTTGGGATGGAACCACGATGCGACGTTCATTCACAGAACGCAAGTTTCTGGAGGGCACATACATCTGCAGAAGTGAGAGCAGATAAAAAGGAGCGCAGCCAGAAGTCGCTTTGTAAGCAAACATCAGAGCTTTGAATTTGATGCGAGCAGCAACTGGCAGCCAGTGCAAACGGATGAGTAGCGGAGTGACATGTGCCCTTTTAGGTTCATTAAAGACCACTCGTGCTGCTGCGTTCTGAAGCATCTTTCAAGCTATAGCTTTTATTAAACCAATTATTAAGAAACCACAACTGGACCCCAGCAATTTAGCTAACTATAGGCCTGATTCAAATATTCTATTTATGTCTAAAATACTAGTTGTTTCTGCCCAAGTATGCTCCTTTCTGCAGATGAACAATATTCAATTGGCTTCATCACTGTCTCCTCTCCACCAATCAGCTGGTGTGTGGTGTGCGGTCTGGCGCAAAATGGCTGCCGTCGTGTCATTCAGGTGGATGCTGCGCACTGGTGGTGGATGAGGAGATCCCCCCATTGTGTAAAGCGCTTTGAGTGCCCAGAAAAGCGCTATATAAATGTAAGGAATTATTATTATTATTATTAACAATGTTTCTGGAGTGTTTTAATCAGGTTTCAGGCCTCATCACAGTACAGAAACTGCATTAGTGAAAATAATCAACGATTTACTCTAATCTTGTAATTAGTTTTACTGGATCTAAGTGCTGCATTTGACACCTTTGACCACAATATCCTCTTAGATCTCTTAAATTCTACTTGTGTCCAGGGACAGGCTCTACAATGGTCTACAAAAAAGTCAGGGTTGTCAAAACTCTGTCATGGAGGGCCGGTGTCCTGGGCCCGGTTTTTAATAAAATTGTTCCAGATTTAGTAATCCTTTTTTTTTGTAGTGCGTGATCACGTAATCCAGCTGACTCTTTGAGCCAGATTTTCAAAGCTACATCCGATTGGATCAATCTGATCTGGATAGGAACTTTTCAGGATCACTAAGTCTGGATAACCAGTGCATAAATAGCATAGAAAATCACAATGTAGAACTATAGATGTGTAAAAAGCAACAAGTAGAATAGCCAGTGTGGGGTCGATATAACTTTATTTTTATTTGGAAGACACACACATAAAAAAAAAAACAACTAAAAACAGGAAAAGAAAAACACCCCATCCCAACACAAACACTGTACTTTGAGGATAATTGTAACATGTTTCAAATATAGATGTATTGAATTACAAAAAAATACTTATTGTCAAAAACTCCACAATAATTTCAGACTTCATCTGATGTGGAGAGACCAGCTTGTCTGAGCATAGCTTTTAGGAGACGGATCTCAAGTCTGGCCTTGGTTTGCTGCAGCTTGGTCTGAGTCAGTTGTTCCTCTGCCAGAAGAAGCTGTGCTTCTGCCCTTTCAGTCTATTTTTGCAATTGTTGAAAGCGATTTACTTTTCTTTCGTCTGAGACCACCTCCCCGCTCTTCATGTTCGGCCGCGACACCCCCCACTGTGACACCCAATACCTCTACACTGCTGTTCATTGCGTCCGCGATACACCTCCCCCCTTCACTTTTGTCCACGACAGCACCTCAGCCCCCATCCCCCTTACTCTTCACTTTCATCCGTGACCCGACTATCCCCCCCTCTACTCTTTACATTCGTCTGCGACACCCCCCACCATGACACCCAATAACCCCTGCACTACTTTTCACCTTTGTCCATGACTAAACAACCCCTCCACTGCTTTTCACTTCTGTCTGCAACTAAACAACACCCCCCACTCTTCACTTTCATCCGCGATGCCCAACACTCCACGACACCTAATACCCCACACTCCTTTTTACTTTAATTTACAAGTAATCAAGCACCCCTGCTCTTCACTCTCATCCGCAACACCCCACGTCCCTCGCTCTTCACTTTAGTCCGTGACCCGACTACTCGCCCCCCTTTGTCCATGACCAAACACCCCCCGCCCCTGCTCTTTAAGTTCGTCTGCCACACCCCCCACCGTAACACCCAATATACCTACACCGATTTTCACCTTCGTCCATGACTAACCAACCCCCCTTCTGCTTTTCACTTTCATCCACGACGCCCAACACCCCACGACACCCAATACCCCCCACCGCTTTTTACTTTTGTTTACGACTAATCAACCCCTACCCCCACTCTTCACTTTCATCCGAGACACCCCACCTCCATCGCACTTTACTTTCGTCCGCGACCACCTCTCTGCCTTTTATGTTTGGCTGCGACACCCCTCACCATGACACCCGATACCTCCACACTGCTCTTCTCTTGCGTCCGCGACACACCTCCCCCCTTGACACCAACCTCGCCCCTTCTCTCTTCACTCTCGTCCGCGACCACCCCCACCCTCTTCACATTCGTTCACAAAATCCCCTAACCCATTTTTAATTTGTGACTGCCTGATAACCAGTTACAGCACTCTCTTTAGACGACAGCCGGTCCGAACACCTACCTGGTTACCTGCCCCTCCTCTACGATGGATGCTCATCTTTTTCAAACCCTGTGATATCTTAGAGTACAGCTGTGCCACTTTAAATTTGACCAGAGGAGAACTGGTAACACTAACCAATCCTGGTTCCTCCCAAGGTTTGTTCTCCACTTTCACCTCTTGTCAGCTCTAGCTTGCATGGATGGGGCTGGTGGAGCTTCTGTTTGGTAAATCATCCTTCAACAGTGACAATTGTATTAAACTGAACCGAACTTCAACATTGACACTTGTATTAAATGGACCTGAATTGGTTTAATTTAACTAGAACTACGCCAGTGTACTATCGCTGCTCTCCTGGCTGCCTGATATGCTGGAATGTTCCACCGACTTAAAATATTGTTATGGATATTCATTTTCTTTATCGATGTAAACTGCTTTGACACAATTTAGATTGTAAAAGTAGAGATAAAGTTGACTTTATTTGACATAACCACCATGAATGATTGTTTTATTGGGCAATAATGGTCGTTTTAATCTGTTTAGTTTTAAAATTTTCTAGAAAGTTCAATAAAAGTACTAAAAAATGAATTTTCCTTGATTTTTTTTTCCTGTTTTTTGGCTTATTAACAGAGCCCTAAAAAGATACTATGTCTGGAATTTGACTTGAAACTACAGCGCAACACATGGTTTTATTCTTTCTTTAAGCATTGATATTGTGAAATGTGACCTGAAACTGAAACCTTAAGGTGCATCAATAATACATATTCCAACATGTCGCTGTACAGTAATGGTGTAGCATACAGTTGCTCCAACAACATAATTTCCATAGAGGTGTTTAAAAAGGCTGACAGAAATATCAAATAGCTAAAAGGGCCATAATTACACTCTTGGGGTTTGTTCATGCAATAGATTTTTTTTTCAACCTTTCCAGTATTTTCTGTCTATTTTCTTTTCTCAAGCAGAGCTGCAAAAGCAAACAGGCGCAGATGAAAGGTGCCTTGTTAGCGACGCAGGTCCATGTTTCCGCGGTGTCACTCCTCATTAGCTGCCAATGACTGACTCGGATTTGCCATGGAGGAGACAACCTCAAAATATCTGCCTCTGCAAATCTCTCGCACACAACATGTAAATGCTGGTGGGAACACCATAGCCCTGGTCTGAGAGAAACCTCGGATATAAAGAATGACAAAGCCGAAGACAGGTAAATTCCAAGCCCAGTTCAGCTGCTTTTTAAGTTTAATTAATGTCATACACTATTCCTTCAGGACAAAATGGAAGTTATTGCGTCAAAACAAACAACACAAACTAGGAATATAGTAATATTTTGATGATCTATTTGGATTGTAATGGAATGGAATGTATGAAATACTGTTAAATGTATTATTTATTTATGTTAAATACTATTAAATATACTATGGCCATTCTGTAAGCTAAATGGTACATTTTTAAAAATGACTATATGTAGTTGTGCTCAAAATTTCCGCTTCAAGAATTTGTTAAGGTGTGAATAATTTTGTGTATGCATATATATTGCATAAATGTTTGCATATATATCTCACTAGTCAAAAATCTAGCTGAAATTATTAAAATAACCCCACGCAAAAGCTTACTTCTTGGTTTTCCTGATGATTTACGAGTTCTTTTTCTGCTTTGTGATGGTTGTTCACGAGTCACGTTTGTTTTAAACAGTCAAACTGACTGCTGCTCTTCAGAAAAATCCTCAAGCTCCTGCAGATCCTTCAGCTTCCAAATTCTTCTGCAGATGGACTATGAAGTAAACATCATTTTCCATATAAATAACAAGGTAACACTTTACTTTGATGGTCCATTTGAGTACTAGTAGACTGTCTGCTTAATATCTGTTGATACTGCTCCTTCAACAGACATAAGAAACTTTGCAAGTACATGCCAACTTACACTAACCCTAACCACAACCACAACCTGACATCTAGTTGCAATGCAACTTAAATTGAACAAATGGACCATCAAAATAAAGTGTGATAATAAATTTTCATATTCTGTAAATGTTATTAGTGTAAATATATAAAAAAACTAAATATTTTTATTAGTAATATATATTAAGAACTTAATTTGTACAACTTTAAAGGTGGCTTTGTCAGAATTTTGATTGAACCCTCAGATTTCAGATTGTCAAATAGTTGTATCTCAGCAAAATATTGCAGCAGGACAATGATCCAAAATGAAGACTATAGTGCTACTAAAGACCAGACTTTGGAGTGGCCTAGTCAAAAACCTGACCTGAATTCAATTGAGATGCCGTGGCACACTGCAAAAAAATGCTTTTCTTACTTAGATTTTTTGTCTTGTTTTTAGTCCAAATATCTAAAAGTTCCTAAATCAAGTAGAATTTTCTAAACAAGCAAAACATATTGCCTTGTTTTGAGAAATATTATGCCAATATTAAGTGAGTTTTTCCTTAAAACAAGCAAAATAATCTGCCAATGGGGTAAGCAAAATAATCTTACGTTAAACGAAAAAACAAGATTAATTTGCTTACCCAATTGGCAGATTATTTTGCTTGTTTTAAGGAAAAACTGACTTAATATTGGCATATTATTTCTCAAAACAAGGCAATATGTTTTGCTTGTCTAAAAAATGCTTCTTGATATAAGAAATTTTAGATATTTAGACTAGAAGCAAGACAAAAAATCTAAGCAAGAAAAGCATTTTTTGCAGTGCAAGAACTTAAAAAAGGTGGTTAATGCTCAAAAACCCTCCAATGTGAGCGAATTAAAACAATTGTGCAAAGATAAGTGGGCCAAAAT